>NC_084817.1:7198120-7498120 GCF_963583255.1 Pyrus communis
ACCTTTAGGTGA
The DNA here is from genome assembly GCF_963583255.1 of Pyrus communis. Taxonomy (NCBI): domain Eukaryota; kingdom Viridiplantae; phylum Streptophyta; class Magnoliopsida; order Rosales; family Rosaceae; genus Pyrus; species Pyrus communis. Next base: position 7,198,133 of record NC_084817.1, read on the forward strand.
CCACTTGGGTTCAGTGAGAGACTCGATAATTTTGGGGTCACAGCCAGCAACACAGACACGTTTATAGAATTCTCTGCACGAAAAAACCAAGAAGCTTAACCTGACTAACAAAAGGAACATAGCATAAATTAGAAGAGCACTGGCATCCCGAAGAGAGATTAGCTACATACCCTTTCTCAGAAATTTAGCCAACCCAAAGTTGAGCTCTATCCCATGGCATGTTAGGATGAGACCATTCAATCCATGACATTCGTTCGCCTTTGGAGTCCAGACGCGGGAAGGCATAGAAGTCACTTCCACTTATTAGTACTTTTGGTTCTGTATGTCACATAGATGCCCACATTATGATTTCGTTTGTAGTGTTTACACAATGTACTATGCAATTGAAGTGAAGCAAGGACTTGGGTTTAGTTTTTGGCAAACTCTGAATTAATAATTACCCATAATATCCTTGCCGGGAAGCTCTACTGCTACAATCGTTGTGATCGGTTCAGTTGCACTTTGACGAGCATCTACAAAAAAGGAGAGATTGGATTGACACTGCACATTCCTAACACTAACAGAAAAAATAAAACAGAAGATGTTATGTGCCTTGCATTCCTTCCCGTGGAGTGACATAACGGTTGAATCGGGAATCAAAAACCCCGTCGGCATAGCTGACAACTGGTCCACCATAATCTGGAGTGAGTGGTACCGGTGCAGCGGAAGAATCTGTTAGTTAAAGCAAAAACAACAACAATAATACTATTAGATAGCAACCTAGCACCTTAATTTCAATTAAACATTAATTATACAAGTGATAAATATATATGTGTGTGTGTAAGGAGCTAACCAGTTGTGGACTGTTTGTAGAGGCGCTGGTCGTTGTAATTAGAGAAAACGAGGGTATCTGTATCCCTTGAAACGCTGAAGGCACTGCCAGTTTCGGAGCCCTGAGCCATCGTCTGCACGGCGTACTCCTTGGGCGTGATGTCAACAGGTTCATCCCCCGCTCCCTCCGGTTCCCACACAACAACCTTTCGTCTATATATATACACGTAGTATTTGTATACAGTAAACCAGTCCAATGAATTAAGTATTTCTATGTGCATAGAATGAAAGACAGATTGATGGATGGTTAGATATAGATACCCTGAGTCGTCGGGGCGTGACTCGAGCCATAAGAGGCGGCCGAGGGAATCGACGGCGGTTCCACCGAGTAGCTTGGAGGCGCCGGAGACAACGGCGGGGGTGATGGGGGATTTCCAAGACCCACAGGGAGCTGTGATTTTCTCGACTTTCATATTTTCGAAAGGATAAGTGGTCATAGTGTTGAAGTTCTACGTTTTAGATGGGACTGCTGATACGTTGAAGTTGAGAATTCAAGTGAGAAGAAAGTAGAAGAACCGACATGCAGAGATGAACGTATGAAGAGGATGAGGACGGCTGAGGAAGAAAACCATTGGACTCGTATAAGGAGGAACCGCCACCTCACCCCCTTTCTGACACTCGCCACCTCTCCTCTCCATGCCACGTTGTTCAGTCTTTCGTTGCCTTGCCAATAGGGTTACCACTTACACAGTACGGTTACATCGTCATACTAGAGACGTGTGAACAAAAGTTCATACATACATTTGTACAGTGGGATCCCGTGTCGTTTAAGTTTTACTTCGAGAAAGAGAATTCAAACTCGCTAAAAAAAAATCGGTGAACACAAATTTATACATATTTTGCTTTGCCGCAGTAACATCTTATGTCATGTAATTAAGTTTTACTTATGAAGAAGAATTTAAACTCTAATACAAAAAACCGGTTACATTGACATAAGTAACTGGTGTAATCAACTGACTTTGCCCCATGACACGTAAAATTTATTGTTATGGTCTTTGAAGATAGCAACTTTAGTCAATGGAAAAAAATATCGATGTATAAAATATTACGAAATATACTAGAAAATTCATATATAGCCATATTTGTCCTTTCAAGACACATGCTGAAGCATGGGAACCTTAACTCCAGTGTCACCATCCTTAAAATATGTGATGCTTACGTTAATGCTCACAATTCTTGCACAGCGTCTTATGATTCTCGAAATATTAATAATTCGAAAAGGATAGAAATCAGTAAATTAGAGATAGCATCCAATACGAGACAATCTGCCTTGTAACTGGTTGTATATCCCTAGTGTCAATTGAGAGAAAATAAACACTTTGATATACAACCGAGGATACACAAGCGCATCAACACAAACTTCACATAGGGTTTAAAATACCACATTATGCATGTAGCCAGTAGCCATCCGATTTGCGCCAATATTTCAAGCTCCATCTCAAAGTTGTTATTTATCCACAGTTTTCCTTACTAAAACCAGCAAACTGTTTTCTACTCAGATGGAACAAAAGTCTCCTCGTAGCTTCCAGCTTGAGGCACCTCTTTCGGGTTAAATGTTTAGTCGAAGTTATCAATTTTGATCGGATTAATCTCGTCCGCAACCTTGAAGTGTCCAACTAAACGTGCAAAGAAAACCATTTGCTGTTCCAGCGTGAACTTAATGTTCTCAGCCTGCACACAAGTAGCACAAGATCAATTTACTCTTTCGGATCATTTGAATTTGTTAATGCAGCATATAACAGAAAATAGAATAGAAAATACCTTGCGGAAGCCGTGCTGTTCTCCTTCATACTCCACATGAGCAACAGGCAAACCCTTTTCCTTCAAAGCGTGGTAAATTTTACGAGCTTGATCTTGGGGTACAACCTACAAAATAAACCGTAGTTTATAAAATCAAACTTAAAGATGATAACTAAAACCCAAATGCACCACATTTATCGATAAATTCATCGGTTCCTTTCTCATCAACATATTCTTGCTTTATTGTATGGTGACTGGTAAAGAGAAGGCAACATCTGCTTACCTTGTCTTCCAACCCTTGGAATAAGATTATCGGGCAAGAAAACTTATCGACAAAGTTGATGGGTGACCTATCATAGAAATCCTTTTCACTGCCTGCAACCGGTTAAAATTGGTTCAGTTTCAAGACAATATCAACAAAAACAAAAGAGCAACGTAAAGCACCAAACATCATCTTCTGACTTACCAACGAGATTATCAAGATAATGAGATTCAAATTTATGAGTTTCTGCCCTCAACATGTTTAAGTCAGCTACCTGTTCGGGGACCAATACAAAGAAGATATTCGGTTTTTAGTTCTTAGAGAATGTTGTGCAGTATAAAAAGATATTTTGTAGTGACACGAGGAAGAAGAAAGAAAACAAGAAGCCAAATCTGAAATAATCCAAAACGAGAAGTTTTACATATTGCAATAATATAACCCCTTCCTGTTCTCTAGCTTAAGAGAAAATGAGAAATTAGTTGAGAGGCGAGAAATTAACAATGAGTATGGAGTTAGGTACTCACACCAGCCAAGGAAGATCCTGCCTTGAAGGTGTCTCTAAAAGCAAGTGCAGCTAAGGTTGTGTAGCCACCTGCAGAGGCCCCAGTAATACAAAGTCGTTCCCCATCTACCTTACCGGAATCCACCTAAATAACAAAGTTTATATTGCCAGGCTTGACTGTGATCCATCAAAATCAACATCACTATTCAGGAGAGGGGAGATAAAATGGATACCAGATATCTAGCACAGCTGCAACAATCATTCACATCCACAATTCCCCATTTGTTCAAGAGCCGTTCCCGATATTCTCTGCCATATCCTTTAAACCCAATGTGTTAGCTATAGTAGAATATAATTTGAAAGTCAATTCTTTTTACAGCCAAACTAACACCATAGGTAGCCACACATGTGAAAAATAGAAAGAAAACAAAATAAAGTAATAGAATTTGAAATATTGAGTGTAATCTGAGAGTTATAAACTCAGGAAGAAGTGTGAAAAGATTCCCCTAAAGTGAAACAAGAAAAATACAAGGTTAAGAACAAACCAGTGCTTCCACCATAGTTAACATCAACATATGCCCAACCACGACTCGTCAAGTACTGAATACTCAGATTTAAGATTCCATGTGATTCAGAGGTAGGCCCTCCTGTAGTAAATCAAAGAGAAACAATAATGTAACAAATTTTCCAGTAAAAAAAGATAATGTAACAAAATTTATTTACTAGAACAGTTAACCTATACATTCAAGAGAATGAATATATTTGACAACAAAAGGCACCTAACTAAAAGGCATTGCACATGCGTACTTGTAATGCTACTAGTGCAGATGATGGTATCCTTTGCAATAAATTACAATATATTCCCTGGTCAAGTTAAACTTTTGATTTACGCCCACAATCATTTAAGAAAGCGCAGAGCTATTTGCAAAAGAAACACCCAAATAAGGGCCACTTAGGAATTATAATTATGAAAATTTTAAACCACATAGGCACATACCATGGCTGTTCAATAACAGTGGAGGCTTTTCACCCTGAGGAGCTTGGTAATTGGGATTTGATGGTGGGTAAAAGTATGCAAAGGCAGTTTGACCTGGAACTTCTGTTGGGAATTCAATGAATTCAGGTAGGCTAAAGAAGGACTGGTATTTCAAGCAATCAGGTGAAGAAGACCAAATAATCCTGAAGTCAACTGCTTTCATTTTATGGTCATCTAAAGTCACCTGTGAGAGAGAATAAAAATGTTTCAAGATATAAAACCCAAGTGGTTCAATTCCTAAAACAATGGCATTTTCCTAGCAAAAGAAAAAAGGTTTTATGATGGGACATAAACGATGGCAGACACCTTAGCAACAGCCGACGGATGAACTTCTGATGCTCCTTCCACATACAGGCAATTGATCCCCAAGGTCTGCACAGACAAATATGAAAATTTTACAACGAAAAAACTATGATCAGGTCAGGTACTTAACAACTTCAGCACAAAAACTTAGTGAAAACAAGGTTTCTAGACGTACAATATTATCAATATCTGTAAAAGGAGTATTAAGCAGAGATAGTGATCCCTGCGCATCATCCAGGATTCCAAGATATGACCTCCCCTTCTGCCTGCATGCAAACATCCCTTATTAAGCAGGAATAGATAGCAATCATTGCAAATTACAAGTCCAAACAAGAAACTCAAAACAACCAGAAATAATTCTCACCTATAGCTGCAAGCAATTATGTTTTTACTTTCATGGCTCTGAATAAATTCATAAGAATTCATGCCAAAAACCCATAATGGTTTGGAAAACTCAGCATCCAAGGAATAAACTGATACGACCTCATTACTAGACTCAACCTGTTGATACAGAAAATGTGAATTACGAAAATATGTATCATATGAAAGCCAATTGATGCCAACTGACAAATAATTGTTGTCCGACTAGACAGCAGAATCCAGCAAACATAAAACTGAGCACACTCTTCTTTGACGCCAAAATACTGTTATCCAATTAAGCAGGAAATAAAAATCCATCTTCCAACTAGATGTTACTTAACCATATTAGAAGGAGTATACTGTTCTTATCATTTGCAATAAATAAGCTAGACAGAAATGCTAAAGTACGGAACTTACCCATTTATAAAGATTCCAGTACCCACTTTTTCTGTCAGTAATAAAAAATAGTTCCCCTGCATTCAAATATACCCAATTAAAGCATGCAAGGGCATGAAGCAACTGAAAGTTCAACAGTTTTTGGCCTAGGTTAATAGAAATATTTGAACGTGTAATACAAAAATATCACTATGCTGAATAAACTCAAGGAGTGAAAGAAATTGATAAATTCTAAGAGAGTAGTCATAAAAATCTGATCCCTGTCAAAGCTACTTAAAATTTTTCCTCAACCACGTAAAAAAGGTACCTTTAGAGGACCACTTGGGTTCAATTGGGGACTCCTTCATGGAAGGATCAGAGCCAGCAACACAAATTCGTTTGTAGATTTCTCTACGAGAAATAAACATAATTCCATATTGATCATATGTAATTATGGTAGCAATCCATAAATATATCTACATTATATGTAAATATAACTGAACTTAATCTGCATGAAGTGTGTGCCGACATATCATACTTTCCAAAGGTGATTAGTTCCTTCAGCGTGACCTAATTTATCTTGGAAAGATAATTTTTGGGAAGGGGATGATAATGAGCAGCAATGTTATCATGAAAGGAGATTCGCTTACCCCTTTTCAGAGATATACCCAACCCAAAGTTGAGACTGATCCCATGGCATGTTAGGATGGCACCATTCAATCCATGCCAGCCGTTCACCTTTGGGATCCAAACGCGGGAAGGCATAAAAATCCGTTCCACCCACTAGTACTTCTGGTTCTGTATGTCAAATGGAGTCCAAATTAGTTAAACAATGTCAAAGATACTGCAATATCTTTAACAGTTAACAGATACTATGGCACCATAAACTGAAGCAAGATATGGATTGTTGATAAACCCTTACCCCGAATGTCCTTCCCATCAATCCCTACTGAAACAATTGTTGTTATCGAATTAATGCTGCTTTCACGACGATCTACCAAAAAAAAATGAGAAATTAGTTTGACACGTAATCCCTCATATCTTATAAACCGAAAAACAAATGAATATACTTATAAGAATGCACTACAACCACATACCTTCCTGTACAGTGACAAAACGGTCAAAACGTGTATCAAACACCCCGTCAGCATAACTAATAACCGGTCCGCCATAATCCGGTGTGAGTGGTGTAGGAGTAGAATCTAATCGAGACCCATAAGACCACAACACCAATATTACTACAAGTTATCATCTTTTCAAATTAAGCGTTAATTACCAACCTTTTTCCGAGAAATTGAAAGTACCAAGCACATAAAAGCTATGATATTGATTGATGAAATTGAGGTTCCACCATAAAACCAATTGGCAATATGGGGAGTAGCCCAAGACCATATAAGCACATAGCAAACCTTGTCCCTCACCGATGTGGGACAACTCTCAACACGCCCCCGCACGTGTGGCGGATTTTCAAGCCTACACGTGGACAACAACTGGGTGACGTGGAGCGCGTGTGGCCGTTTGGCTTCACACGAGGACAACCCGCTCTGATACCATGATGAAATTGAGGTTCCACCATAAAACCAATTGGCAATATGGGGAGTAGCCCAAGACCATATAAGCACATAGCAAACCTTGTCCCTCACCGATGTGGGACAACTCTCAACAATTGATAACGTCACATACCATTGGAACTTAGAGATTGCTTGTAGAGACGTTGATCCTTATAATTGGAGAAAATGATTGTGTCCCCTGAAACGCTGAATGCACCACCTCCGTACTCCTGCGCAACCGTCCGAACCGCATAGTCCTTCGGTGTAATATCAACCGGTTCGTCCTCCGGCCTCTCTGGTTCTCTCACCAGAACGTCCCGTCTATACATACACCGTATAATTCCTCATCGGCTCATCATATATACACATTCACGAAGAATTGGAAATAACAGATAGATAGAGACAGATGGATACCCTGATTCGGAGGGGCGGGACTCGAGCCAGATGAGTCGGCCGAGGGAATCGACTGCGGTGCCGCCGAGTTGCTTGGAGGCGCCGGAGACGACGTCGGCGGAGATTGGGGATTTCCAGGACCCGTACGGAGCTACGATTTTCTCCGATTGCTTGGCTTGCAAGGAAGAAGAAGTAGTCATTTGGTGGCGGTGGTGGCTGTTCGTCTGGACTCTGGATCTGAATCGTTGACGGATTCGATTGAAGGAAGACGAAGATAAGCGATTGAGAGTGATGGTAGCCATTTCTGAATCTCCCAATCCGCGTTTTTATAGTTTAAAAATAACACCCTTTTTCAAACATTTACAGAAAAAAAATAATAAAATAATAAAATAAAAAACTGTTGGGAGAGTTTTGAAATGGGCGGGAAAACGCGGGCTTTTTGGAGGCCTGGGTCAGGGTGATTCTGAGGCTTTATATGGGCCGTGTGATGGTCCAAGTTTAATGGCCTCATATATTGTTAGCTTTCTAAGCCCAATCTAGACTTTCCAAGTTTCTATACCTCTTTTTTGTTCTTTCTTTTTTTTTTTTGCATTTTTTTCATCACTCTCAAGTCGTGGCAATATTCAACACTATATTATTACTATTGAATAATTTTAAATTTTAATATTTATTTATATTCACTACACATATCTCAAAATTTAAACTTATATAACGATGATAAATAGGGTGGTGAGCATCACCATTGTGGTAGAGCCAATGTGGAGGCATTGGCTACTGTTGACCCCAATAACATATAAAATCCCCCTTTTGAAATTTTGTTTGACCCTGTACTAACTAAGACAAATGAAATAAGGAGACCTTTAATCAATATTTTTTAAATTGACACAAACCAAAATTGCGTCATTTTTGTTCTGTTTCACTTGGAAAAAAAGTTTAGCATGATAATTCTCAAACAAGCTGAAGACTTATCAAGCACGCAAATGCCTTCTCCACCCAGACTTCATATCTCCTCATTCAAAGCTTATATGTTGTTCAAGTTTGGTCAGGCACCCTTTATCGCACTTGGTTGTATCACGAAATCTCAATCATGACTGTATTTTTCTCATCTTGGGCTTATTGAAATTTTTAGCATTTTTGTATTGATTGATTGATTTTAATGATATTTTTGGAAAAAAGAAAAAAATATTATAAATTGGCAATTACAAGTAAAAAGTATGATTAAATTTTCGAAGCTTCTATTTTATGACCCCATCGTTGTAAATTTATGACTCCACCTATGCTACTTAAGTGTGGTGAACAAACTAAAGCAGTTAAAATCGTGAAAACAGGAACAAAAGCAATAATTAGGATGTGAGCATCTATCTGAAAGCTAATTGGCAAGTGGATAGATCCAGTGTGTTCTTAAACACTAGCAAGGATCTAATGTGTTTTTAACTAATTCAAGTGAATAACACATACTTGGAGATGCAAAGGGTTTTCGGTCGTTAGGTGCACGTAGATAACATGCTCTGATATCATGTTGGTGTAGACATGTAAATTTCGGTAAAAATAAATGTTCACCAACGCATTAAACTTTGACATGCGAGGGCTTACGTGGCATGTACCATGTGTCTCACAAATCATGAACCAAGACACAAATGAAGTTTTGGTACTTTCGTACGCAAAGCTCTGAGAATCTATAAATACAAGGCTCCAAGACAAAGAAAGTGAACCAGAAAATCATTCTCACACCTAGACGCTAAAGCTCTCAAACTCCCAACTTCCCAACCACTCAAACACTCCAAAAGATTAAAAAAAGTTTCTACGTTCTCACTACAAGAAAAATGGGCTAAGAACACAATTGATTTGTGCCCTTCTCATTTTCATTGATCACAAATACATATTTGTGTGTTTTAAATTCCATTGAACACCAAATTTTCTCAAATGTGCCCTCTAACAAAAAAAAACAAATTAGTTTGTGTCTGGTATTTGTGCCTACTAAATTTTGAACACAAAACTTTGTGTCCAGCTTCCATGTAAGAGATGAAATTTTTTTTTTTATTAATTTACAAACACACAATAAAGGCTTTTGTGCCCTCTAATTTAATATTTTTAAATAAAAAAATATATTTTTTTATGTCCTTTACATTTACTTTTTCCCTATTCACAATTTGTGAAAATATCTAGTTACAATCAAGTTGAATTATTAGGGGGGGAATCTAATTGATCTATTATTTTATTAATTTTCTAATGGGTTTTTGTGTCCCGTGAGACCCACCCACATGAGTCTTCACCCTTCCCTGTGCATTCACTCCTTTCTTCACTCCATCACTCTTTCGTCTCTCTCTTTCACGCAACCCTTTCTCTCACTAACTCTCTCCACTTCATCATTTTTTTTCTTTGTCATCTCCCTCACCATCTATGTGCTCACTGCACAGAAAACCGCATAATCCATCTCTACCTCACTCGCCACTCCGGTGAACCTTGCCACCATCCAAACACCACACTGTCATCCTCGCTCTCTCACAGTCTCTCTCTCTTATTCTCGACTTTTTCCTTGACACAGAGCACATAAGCAATGACGGCGACAAAGCTGCCGATCTCCAGCAAGGTAACCACATGCCTCACCTTCCTCTCCTCACTGCGGACTCCCTATTATCTTTTGCTTTCTGGAAACAGAAACTGACGCAACGAATTGACAAGCTCCGTGGCAGCTTGACTTCCTAGCGAGATTTTTCGTTGAATCCAATATGAGTGAGTCTCGAAAACACCTTAGTTAGGTTCTTTAAGTTGTTTAGATATGTTTTCGTGCATTGCATGCCTGATTTGGTTATGGTTGGATGCAGTTTCAACCTAGGGGACAAATTCCCCAAATTTCCAGCGAGGGCTATGAGTTTCAGGCTGATTTTAAGCTATCACCGGCCACCCAATGGCCCTGAGAAGGTATATTTCGAATCCTTACCTTCGTAGCTTTGTGTTCGCTTTTGAATTGTTAAAAATGGTTGTGTTTTGGAGCAAAACGGACTCTAAAACCCATGGCGTGGTTGTAGGTCATTCTCTCGCTGCGCGTGGTACTACTGTGGATTGCGCATAGAGCACAAGTACCTCCACCAAAAGGATAAATGCCTGAAAGGATGAATATACGTTTGAAATCATTGCCTTGTTTTTTTCTTTAAATTATAATGATGATTTCTTAGTTGAATTTCAGCATGTGATTGATTTGTCAAGAGGAGAAATTATGAGCAATCTTTTCCTCTTCTGATCTAGTGTTTTCAATTGTTTGATTCAAGTTGTAAGGTATTTCCATTTTGTTTTTTTTTGTTTTTTTTTTTAAATTAACTAATAGACCACAATTACAAAAATTGTGCTAACATGAATTTGAAATGTCATCTGACACAAGTGTCTGAACAAGGCACAAAAAAACCCTTATTTGTGCTCAACTCTTTGAGCACTGATGGTTATATGGTGCCCTCTAATCAAAGGGCACGCCTATAGAGGGCACATATATAGTTTAGTTGTTGTATTGTTAATATTGCTCTATGGGCACATATGTTGGTGCCCTTTGACCTCATAGGGCACAAATAACTTTTTGTGTGCATTGACCATATTTTTTTGTAGTGTCTTCGTCAAATCCTTGAAGAATCATCAAGCACCACTACATGTGCTAGTTCTTTCATCGCCACAAGCCAAAACCTTGAGGCGTTCGTTCATCCGAGATCAAGTTATCACGACTCTTAGATTAATAACACACATTTTTCATCTTCAAAGATCGAATCAGATAATCAAACCTTGTAAAGAGCTTGCAACTCTAATCTCGTTAATACAAATATTATTTTATACATGTGTTCTTGTTTGATTTGTCACAAAAATTTCGCATTTACAATTGGAAAGTAAGCATCCAACTCAAAACTAACTAACAACAAATGAAAAGGGTTCAGGTCTTTTTACACAAAAATCCAAGCCTTTTTAGTAAACAAGGGCCTAACTTAATAACTTGTAGATCAATGATTGAGTGATGAGAGAGGTTTTCACTTCCTTGTTTGGGCATGGATTGTCTTCCACATTGTCTAATCTCTAGCTAACATCCACATTAAGCAAAGCTTTTTCTTGACATCATGTCACTTGAATTACCAAAAGAGCTGACGATCCCATCATTAGCACAATAATAATTCTAACGGATGGTATTGATAGGTGGAGGAGTTTTCAAACAGTGTTCTGATTAATCTATTTTAAATTTGCTCTATATGCCAAAAACATCATATTCAAATATCAATCGTCCAAAAGTTCAGTTATCAAATCAAATGTGTTATATATAATTATATTTTCATCCAGGCATTTATCTATATGGATTGCATGTGGATGCGTTGTTAGTCTGGTCTCAACCAGCTTGTCATTTTTTACAGTGTAAGTTGTAATTTGTCTCACACGACGCCAAATTTTATAAAAAATTTCTTCAAACTTTTGACATCATCTTTGACAAAGGCAGATTCTTAAAGATCTTTTTTTTTTTTAAGAAAGGATAGTGATTTTCATTACTAACTATAACAGTATCAATTACAAGGGTTATGTGGGTACAATCTATAGTGACCAAATATTTGATCTAGAGGTAGTTCACACAAACAAATAATGATGATAAACCCCTAATTGGCTACCACAAGCATGCACACACTAGTACAAGAATTCTTGTACAAATCTCCCACAAAAATGGTAGGTGCAAAGACTTATATCGGAGCATATGTATGTCACCACCACATAAGTGAGACCACATCAAACCATCGCTAACAAGCGAGACCACATCAAAAACACTGCTCACACTCGAAGCCACATCAGTCACTAGGTGAGACATTATCCACTAGATGCAGTGCAAACAAACCTATGTTGACCTACACTAATCTGAGAAACTAAATCTTTCGGTTGGCTCGTCTCTAACGATTGGCTCATCTCAACTTCCAACTTTACCACTTCTAGTGAGATTCGCCACAAACGTGAGCCAAGCAAGGCAAAGCCTCCATACATCTTGTCGAGGAAGGCATGCCGCAATGGATCAGTCAAGGAGAGCCACAAAACCCTAAAAAAAAGTCCTAAAATGAGGATCCGACTCATCAACAACCAATACCCAAACAAACTCGCAAATCTTGCCTAAATCAAGGGGATAGGCCCTGTGAGGCAGTAATTCTCGAATTTTGCGGGGAGAGGGGAGTGCATCAAAGCCGCGAAAATTGGTTGCCCACAAAAGGATGGTGAAGAAGAGGTGCTACGCAGCACCAAAAACTAGAGAGAGAGGGGGGAAAAGGGAGGGTTGAGGAGGAATGGTGGGGGAATTAAGGGGATGAAAGGCAGGGAGTCGAGAGGCTAAGGAGGCAGGGAGTGGAGAGTCTAGGGAGGTGGGGAGGTTAGGAGGAGAAGGGGGCGCTAGGAAGAGGAGGGAGAGGCTGACGTTGTCCCCAAGTCAAGGCAAGGGACGGGTGGCTAAGATACAGTACTAGGGTTTCTGTTTGGAGAGGGAGAGAAAGGAGGTTGCGGTAAAGGGATTTTTTTACATTCTCGTTGGTTGTTGATCGATCCTTAAAGATCCTTAATAACCCTACAAGCTTGGATTTCAAATTTTCACTCTCGAGCTTAGTTAAAAGAGTAAATTGTAGAAATGATCTCTGAACTTTAATCAAATTGGAGTAATGGTCTCTTAACTAAAAATCTATTGTCATTGGTCCCTCAACTTATCAAAACATGTAGCTATTGGTCCTTTTCGTCAACTTCGTCAGAATTCTATCAAAATGAGTAATGTTGGAAGGACCTTTGCTACAATTAGGTTAAAGTTGAGGGATCATTGCTCCAATTGAGTTAAAATTGAGGGACCATTTCTCCAATTGAATTAAAGTTGAGGGACCATTGATACAATTTTTCTTACTTAACTTTCCACATTTGCCTCTTGATTTAGCCTCCCGTGCATGGCACGTGACTCATTTTAGCGGAAGTTCTAACGGAGTTGACGAAAATGATCATAGCTGCACATTTTGATGAGTTGAAGGACCAATGGGAATGAATTTGTAGTTGAGGGACCATTGCTCCAATTGGTTAAAGTTGAGGGACCACTGCTACAATTTACTCTAACTGAAAACTCAAGAGTTTAATCTGAAATCTAAACAAGAAACTGACACACCAAGAATGACAAAAGAATTACACTATTACCGTGTAAAATTACACTAGTACACTATTAAAGTGCCAATCTCGAATCGATTCAATCTTATATTATTGGTTTTCTCCACTTTCGCAAGTGGTCAGATCATGGTTTAGTTGCAACTTTATGTTGCATCAATGAATAAAACTTTTTTGGTAAATTCATATGCATATGCATATGCATATGGAACCCACCTTTGCTGCAGGTAACTTGGTCTTGCATTGTACCCAAACTCCAAATTATATGCTTTAAACCGACCACAGCTTTTCTATCCAACCATATGCTTGTGGTACATGATTGCTCAATTAGTGGGTCGTTTCCCAAAAGCGTATTGGACATGATCATGGAGTTAAATCCCAATTCTTTTGAATGAGTTATATGAGCACTCAATGCCTAAGTTTCTAACTAGGTTTCACAGCTTTAGTTAATGCTCCCAATAAACCAAACTATCCAGCAGATGTGTTGTTAGGTGATTTGATCCTCCCATAGTTATGCTCCATGAACAGTAAGGTGTTTGATAAGACGAACAGACACATAGTTATACATAATCAATAACACCAAATCTTGTATATTTTACTAGTTATGGCTAAGCACTGATTAAAGACTAAATATAGTAAAGCATGGAGCTCCAGCATGGACACTAGTTCTCTCATGTTTTGACCCTCTTGTTAACGATGTAGTGGAGCTTCAAATTAATGATTTTGTTGCTACTAAATTAGGGTTCAAATTAATGATTTCGTTGCTACTAAATTTTAAGGTTCTTGTACTGTACCTGAAAATGTCATGGTGACGTTATCTTAAGCCATGATTCACGTGACAAGTTTGCACGATTGGTTTCAAATACTGTGACTGAGACACTGCGGGTGTGTGAAAGTTTTGCTACTAAATGTGCCACGGATGCCTAGTTAAACACACAACAGAAACTAGAAAAACACTTAGTAGAGCTTATAGAACCCAACCCAATTATTTGCAGCACTAACTTTTGCTGCCTAACATGGCGTTTGTGATAAGACCATATCTGACATACAAGAGGGAGGAAATAAAAGGGAACAGGGAAAGAGATAGCGACTATAAACAATGGAAAGAAAGCAAAGTTTAATTCCAATTAATATGGATAAGCAGGAGAAAAAGATTTTGAGGGGGAAGATGAGCTGCACCTCAATAATTATATTGAGGCATTTAGGATTGGGGTTTGGAAAAGCATAAAGCTAGTGACATTGATGCCTTGTTTGATGATCAGAGATCCACATGCATAACCAACATTTCCGCATTTCATTTTGAGTTTCTTTCCGCAAAATACTTTGTTACTTACGTTACTTGTAAGGAATCATTCTTCGTAATCAAGTGATTTGCAAGTGAAAACGACTTATCACATGTAACGAGTGATCTATCCAAAAACAATGAGTCATTACTTGCGACGAGTGATATAAAAGAATGAATGACTGCTTTTACATGAAATTTGACTCGTTATGAATAATGAATGATCTTCAAATGAAGAAAAATGACTCATTACATGCTAAGAGGCGAACAATGTTGGTTTTATTTTTCTTCATGCCCTGGCCCTTCGTCTGCAATCTGTGTGGTCCGACCCTCCTTATCTTATCACATTCAACCGCCTCCCCTTTTCATCACTAAACTTTGTCATATCACTCTTTACTATTTAGTCCCATTAAGTTCCCCCTCCCTTAACCAACTTGAAAAATAAAACATAAAAATTGAATTCCCTTTCCAAACTTCAAAGATTCCAATCACATAAACTTAAACTAACCCCGAAACGACGCCGTCCAACAGAAAGTATCCAAACACAGACATAACCAAATGACTGACCAAACTAAATTTTGAAGTCCTATTTTCTCCAACCTTCCACTCTCTATATATATTTCCAATTAGCGTACATTTTCAAACACTCATATCTAATATACCCCTTCTTGTGTTTGTTGAATTGATTTCTGAACCACAAACCCTAGCCACAATGCCTTCTGTGCACTCTAGCCCCTTCTACCACTTAGAGAACTCAGCCATATTTAACCTAATCCGGCACGGTCATACGCCGGGCCAAAAACGTTCGTCGAAATCTTCATCCGGAGGTCTTCTCAAGATGTTCAAGCTCTTCCCCATGTTGACGTCAGGCTGCAAAATGGTTGCTTTGCTAGGCAGACCCCGAAAGCCGTTACTAAAGGATCATGCCACAACAGGTACAATTTTCGGGTATCGAAAAGGGAGGGTGAGCCTAGCAATACAAGAAGACCCTCATTGCATGCCACTCTTTGTGCTCGAGCTGCCAATGCACAGTAGTGTGTTTCACAAAGAAATGGCGTCAGATATAGTCCGAATCGCGCTTGAGAGCGAGACGAAGACGCACAAGAAGAAGCTGACGGAGGAGTTTGTGTGGGCTGTGTATTGCAATGGAAGAAAGGTAGGGTATTCTATTAGGAGGAAGCAAATGTCGGAGGACGAGCTTCATGTTATGCAAACTTTGAGGGGTGTTTCGATGGGGGCAGGGGTTCTTCCATGCCCTTCTGATCAGAAGGAGTACGCAGGAGATGGGGAATTGACTTACATAAGGGCAAGGTTTGAGAGGGTGGTTGGATCAAAGGACTCTGAAGCTTTGTACATGATTAATCCCGATGGTGCTGCAGGGCCAGAATTAAGTATTTTCTTTGTAAGAGCTCATTAGCTTAGCAAAAAATTACGTTCTGTTTTCATTAATTAATATAGGTTATTTAATGTAACTTTGTGTCTATGTAAACTAAGGTTCTCAAATTCATGAATTGATTGTTTTTAACTTCAATGATTGTAGTCAGTCCTGCTCTTCTAAGGTCCTCAAATTTTGAGGACCTGTGTGAACCAAATTCATATTAGCCGTTAAAATGTATTAGCTTAAGATCCAAAAGTTTAAAATATTTGACAAATAAGCGAAATCAACTTAAAATCCAGGAACCATTAGAAAACTCGTTTTCTTATTTTGCTTTATTAAGTTGTCAAATATTTTAAGCTTTTCGATCTAAACTAATATAATCTTGTGATTGTTATGCATTTGGTCATCACAGGTCCTTAAAATGAGGGCCTTAGGAGAGCATGAGTTGTAGAGTAGTTGAGTTTCAAAATTTTTTTTTTTTCCTTTTTTGACGAAGTAATATTCTAAAACTTCTCTCTAATTGACAAAAAGGGTATTCGAACTCGAGTACAATAAAACCAACACATTGCGTTAACCAGTTGGCATAACGATCTGTAGTTCCAAAAATATCTTTAGTTGCCTTCAAGGTACTGCCTTGATCATGATGATACATAGGAAAGAATCATTAACAGGCTGGAAATTGTTTGGACCACAATCAACTTTTAGGCAGTGTAGGCGCTTGTACCATTGAAATTAATGTTTTCAGACCCAACCCCCTTTCCGAAGTAAAATTAAGGGTTAACGATATTTTACACTATAAGATTGGAGGGTCATTTGCAATTGAGACACAAGGTTTCGGTTTTCACATATTACACTATGTGGTTGTTGAAATACATTAATTTAACTATCTCGTCAATTTTACTGTCTAATTAGACGTTAAGTAATGAAATAACATGGACTAGGGTGGCATTTGAAGCACACGACCATCAATTTCACGGTTTAATACTTTACACTTTTACTCTTTTAGTCCTTGTATGAAATCGACAACCAACGTGTACCTCAAATGCGGGCTTAGTCTATGCCACGTCAATACTTAACGTCTAATTAAACAGTAAAATTGGCGGAATGGTTAAATTGGTATGTGTAAATTGAAACTTCGTACTCATTTTGTAAATAAGCCCAAACCTTGTTGTGTAAAATGCAATTAACCCTAAAATTAAAAAAAAAGAAATAGAAGAAAATGAAATTTTAATCATGTATGTAACAGAGTTGATATTCAGATGTTACATCGATATCTAATAGATATTGTTGATATGACGTTGATATTTGGTATCAACATTGATATTTGGTATCAATACGTCAATATAACGTTGTTAAAATAACATTGATATTTGATTGCTTTATCGCCGTGTAAGTCGTTCATGTCACTCAACCAGATCATGTGCAGCCCATGCACACAATCCACATGCGCAGGGAAGAAAACCACAGTATAACCTGAGGCCCTATAAACCCAAAAGTGAGCCGTACTCGATTCAATCAGTGCTCCAGTGTAACAAAAGTAATGGACAACAACAATGGGCTTCTTGAATTGTACACAGCCACCCGGCTTCATTTTGTCAAGAAAAATGCTAGGATGCATGCGCGCAGACTGACTATAGTTGGTTATTCATGCTTGTGCAGGATTGCAGGATTAGTGACGCTTAGGATCAATTATTGTCCGACCTATTCATAAAAGAGCAGAATGCACTAATTTGTTGACGAGAAACTAATCCAATTCGAAGTTGTTGATGTTCATACCAATCGATCATAGAAGAAAAATTCTAATTCAGTTCCTTCCGATTAAGCTTCCTTCCTATTAAATCTGGAAGTTCTTAACTAGCACTGGGGTTTGTATCTGCACGAGACTAAGTAATACCTCAATGCGAAGGACCCTAATTTTTTTATGAGTAAGTCAGACAATCCACCTAGTACCCAACTGCCAGACATAAGAATTTTCGACGACTACCAGGCATACATAGAAAGAGATAAATCTAGAGCTTACATTTGGGTTGTCGTAAATGTATTAAATTAAAGATCGTCAAAGATAGTTATCTAGAAAAACTTGACCCAAATGAATTTACATAGATTCCAAGCTACATCCCTTATTGGATAGGGGTTGGGGTAGGTTGGTAAGAAGAAGATAGTTAATTCGATCTTCCCCATGGACTAGAGTGAGAAGTCTTGCGATGGTGTTTTAAAAATTGAATCCATCTGTCAACAGCTTGCATATTCAACAAATGTCCATTTCAGTTTCTGTGTGTAAAAGCGACTTGTCACTTGTAATATTGTAGATAATTGCTACGTATTTACATATTTTGATCTTTTGGAAGCCTGCCGAAGATTTTGTACGCAGTACGTTCTATTTATGAGTCAGTGTAGGTTATCTCCCATTTTAGTTATTTGTATGTGTTTACGCGTATCTTTGTTTGTCTAGAAGAATGATCGAATGTCGTAGACAATGCCAATACGTACTTGCTGCCAGAGTTATGTTCGTACATCTATACACACGTATGTAAAGCATCAAGATGCCATTTACTAATTTTCAGGATTCACAAGTTTTTTAAAAGAATCAATACATACAAAACGAATTAGTGCCAAAACAAGAAGTAATAAAGGTAGGGCGCATCAATACATGTGGGCATTGGCGGATCCATATAGGGACCCCTCGGAAGTCCGAAGAAACACTTGTGATCAACCTTCGAGATTCTCCAACAATTTGGGCAGGTGCAGTGGAAAGGCTTGTTTCCTCTATGAATGTGCAGGCAGCAGTGCTTATAACAAAGAAGAAGAATAAGAGGTCTTTAATTTTTGTTTTAAAAGACCTAGCCAAAACGGCAGCATTTTTGAGCCAGGTCATTATAAAAAAAAATTAAAAACTAAAATATCTATGTTTTCTCTATACGGCTTGAGAATCCCGATCTTTTCCAATATCCCCAAATTATATGTAAGAACTCCCAGCCCCAATCATCACAACCTTCCAACTTTAAACCCAAGTTACCCTATTTCCCACCACCATTTGCCGTTCCACCACCTTTAGCTGCCTAATTTTATTTCTTCCAAATTCACATAAGTTTTTTTATCCTAGACTCTAGTCCCAACTACCAATTAATAATATATATATATATATATATATGTTACATTAACAAATTTTATCTTTGTAAAGTCACTAATTGTGTTATGTTGCTGAGGATAATGTGTTGGTTTTATTACTTTTGAAATTAATATTGATTTATTCAATGAACCAAATTCAATAGAACATAGTGATATAGAATCAAATTAGTTTAATATTTTATTTTTCTTTTTTAACTTTTATGTTGGACCTCCGATCTTGAAATCCTGAATCCGTCACTGTATACGGGTCTCATCCCTATTAACAAAATTGTACAAATATGTGATAAGATTAACATTTTACAAAAAAATAAAAAAGAAAAATAAAAAGAAAAAAAACTGGTGGGAATAAGAAAAACGAGGAGAATATCAAACAACCGTGGTTAACCAAATTGTTGACCGGCACGAGCAGGACAAGGCACCAGTTCTCACGCGGTATTGCCGTATTGGCTACCACCTTAAGCTTCCTTCCTATTAATACCGATTACATTAAAAAATTTCTCTCAATCGACAATTGGGTTGGAAGGGGACATCGCGGGACCCACTGATAGTTACCAGACCAGGTATCCCAAATCTCCTCCCATCAGTGAAAATATCTGCCAACGAAAATACGAGTCCAAATTTGGGGCCCACCTCCAGCCTACAATCGACCGTACACAATCACCGCTTTCTGTTTTATTCTCTTCAAATTTTTTTTACCCTAATTATGGAATTTATGGATGAGTAATGAGCATGGATTATCAAACTTTATCACTGGATTTTATTCACCAAACGATTGAATTATTTTAATTTCTTTTAAGTTTGGGCGTACATTTACTATGTTTAAGGAGTTTGTGTTCAATTTTTTTTTTTGACAAACGATATTATCTGCACTAAAGAGAGGGGAGTATGCTTAGCTTTACAATAGGCTATCAATAATGTGGTTCAAACTTATTTTTGGTGAAAATTAAACCTAAGACCTCTCACTTACAAGTGAAGATGAATATTACTAGACCGTAGTGTTAAGTGGCAGGCGTTTGTGTTCAATTGATTAATAGTATTCATCCCAACATTTGAAATCTGAATTTATTTCTCTCGTCTTACAATCATTTGAATAACAAAAGTTTGAACATGTAGAGTAAAAGATTCTCACATAGGTGAAAGAAAAAACTTTGTAACAATTTATAACAGGTTAGACTATTCCGCATCTTAACTTCTTCATGGTATCAGAGCAATGGCTAGACGTACTCCTCGTCACCTAATTCGTGTTGTCAATGTGTTTGACTTGAAAACTCACCACGCATGAGAGGCATATGAGGATGTAAAGATAAAAGAGTCACACATCATTTAAAAGAAAAACATTGCGAAGACTTATAAGAAGTTGGACTACTCTTTGAATTGCTAATTAATTTTATGATAAAACCTCAACTTATTTATTATACATCTCTCTTACTTGTTTCTTGATCATTCCTACACTCATCATTGCTCGATCACATAATTAAGTCTAGTACATTTTTCTTGTGCCAAACGCGACTGACTTTAACGCACCTCTAATTTGAAACTAAAGAACACATTAAGGTTAGTGCCCTACAGCCCTTGGGCTTTTTATCTAGTAAAGGACATTGGTACACAGTTTTGTTGTATGTAAAATTCGAAACAAGTCGGTGACCGTGACTAGGGATTTGGTGCCAGCTGTGGTATCAACTTCCCAACAGCTGCTTGCCAAAAGTTTCACCCAAGGCCAAAATCCATAAATAATGCCACGTGGGCGGCTAGGATGCAATCATCACAACGATTGTGTTCAGTTTGTGGGAGCTCCCCTACTGAGCTTGTCCGCGCGTGCTTCTCAGGTCTCTAGCCACAAAATTCGAAAATTACTTAAGAAAGTGATACTTGTACGGCGGTGGGGTGGCGTACGTACGTAGCATTTTGTTTGTCACGTAAATGCATGCATGCATAATTCCGTTGATTGCGTTCTTAGAAAGCAATCACAAGATATTATCTACTTGTTAGAGGCATTATTATCCTCATGATCACTTAGCTTACCCTTTCATCATTCCATTGTTGTAACTTCGCATCTCTATCATGTTTGAGATGTATCTTCTCATAGAAATTAGAACTCTCACTAATGTGCCAACTAGCAAGGCGTCCATTCAATTAGCTTTTTCCTTTACGTAAAAAAGATTTAATTTAAAGAGAAGCCTCGATAACACTCAAGATCTCTAGAGTAATACAAAAGAGTGCTCCCAGCTTGTTGAGGAATACAGTCATCCCAAATACACAAATTATTGCAATTGTGTCCAACATAAGTAATGTAATCAGTAGCAAAGTTTGCTTCTCTATAAACATGGTTCCACACCATCAAGTCAATGGAGGAAGGCATCCATTTTTTGTCCTGTCCAATAATCCTAATTCTCAAGGTATTGCACACTTCCTAGAAACGATATCAATGACAATCTTCGAGCCGCCATCAACTATGATCTTCCTTATTCAGCTCTGTTTGGATTCAGCACTAATTGGTTATCTTCAGTTTTTGCAATATTTCTTTTTCTCTATATTTTTTCAGCTACCAAACATTATTTCTTAAGAATTTTATCATTGTATCAAAGATTGAAATTATTAAATTTAATCATAGACACTAAATAAACTCGTCATTTAAAAAATTCGAATTACGTGTCTGCATCTTGAGATTATAAATCGATCGATCGACGATCACTTTCCACGTTTTGCACTAGACAACAAAACAATCGAAAATGTTTTGGGGTGTAAAGTGAGGGTGACGCTCGACGAAGATGAGTAGGGGAAAGTGAGCTTTCTTGGATGAGAGCTTCAAAAGTCAAAGACGGGATTCAACTGGAATCACGCGAGATTCTTACAGCCTGGGAGTGGGGCCTTCCTACGTGGAAGAAGTTGAAGTCATTCTTAATCTTAATTTTTGTAATTTACAAGTAGGCCCTTTCCTTTTATCGGGGTTTTCTTTTTAGGACAGGTTCGATCAGAAGCCGTTGATTTCAGCGACTCTATAGGCTCTAGGGGTTGACTGACGGGGACCCTTATCTACAGCTGTTAAATTGGTGGTAGGCTAAAAAATAAAAAATAAATAAATCAGTGGCTAAAAAGTGGTCAAAAAGTTCGTTGGGCCCCAGTCGCCGTTCTAAAACGTTTGTGTTGTGTTTAACAGCTTTGCGTTTCCTGTCATGTGTTAAACGCTCCCTAATTTATCAGTACTCACGCTTCTTGTCCCATGTGAGAATGATTTTATTACTTTTTATTTTCGTTTTATTTTCTCGTTCTTGCCCCTCTCTAATTACAATGGCTCAGTTTCTCATTACCTCGCACGATAAATAGTTCTCAGATCAGTCGTTAAATTGGCTTATGTACGTATGTACGACTAATTTTTTCAAACAGTGTTGAAAAATATCCAAAATTGTTGCAATCAATCATGTAACAGGTTAGACATAATCGACTAATGTAAGAATAAACGACTTTTTCCAACCCTACTTGCACAATCTCATATTTTAACCACATACGGTAACAAGTATTTACCCAACAATACTTATTTATTTATTAAAGGAGATTTAGGTTAAATCTCTTAAATTAGTGGCTGGGTCAGAATTTTATAACAATGGAATCACATTTTGACATTAAAAACTTCATTGGATCATTTTGTCGAGCTTATGATGGATACATGCTGAATTATGTCGCATTCTATCTATTTTTGCCAAGGACTATCGAGTGACCTATTTATCGAACACTTGTTGCACCATACGGTCACACACAAGAAATAAGAGAAGAAAGACAAAGGAAAGAAAGAAGAAAATTTACAAGTAACTAAACATGGGGTTGCAAAAAAGAAGCAGTAGTTTATATTTAAGTATTTTCGAATCATTCTTTTAATTTACCGCAATTGTGTATATGGATCATGTACAAATACAAAGATACATATACATTAGGGTTATGAAGATATTGGGGACATAAGAAGCCAATGACTCCATATTGACTCCATTACTGTCTTAAACGACAATTGTTAAATTATAAAACATTAAATTTAATACCTACTCTTGAGTTAAAGTAATAAAATATCGATATGTACCATTAGAAATTAACTGTAGGTACCTATCCATATTCCTAAAAAACTAGCCTTCATGCACGCACTCACGCATGTGTAGAATGCATTTTTTGAATCACGGCGTGCTTTGCACGACTTACACGTTTTAAATGTATTTATATGCATAAATTGACAAAAGGAAAGTCAAATATTTTAAGTAAATGAATAATTTTAGATCATGCTAGAAGAAACCTCTCATAAACCAATTAAAGCAGTTGAATTCACATAATAAAATCGGTCTCTATAGAATTCACATTATTGCTAGCCTATTGTGAGACACTAATTAAAAAAATACTAAAAAAATTAATTATTAAAAAAGCAATGTTAAAATGATGAAAATGCCCCTACATTATTTGATGTATTATTTTGGGATGCCTTTAAAGTTTTTTATCTTTAGGACATTTTTATCTAAATATTTTTATTGAAGTTTGGTGACACAAAAATCATTATTCACCTTTTGTATTCTCTTTATATATGGATGAGGGTATGTGCGAGGTAACCTTCATGATTCATTACGAAGACAATACTACAAAAGTAAGTCAAACATTTCACAATCACCTATCCCAATCAGACGTGGTTTATATTAAATTATTAATTCAGTTTTAGTTACATTTCTAATTATTTTTAGTTTAAAATATAGAAAAGCTAATGAAAAAAATTTGAAAATTTTAAGTTTTAACAATAAGAATAAAATAAAGAATGAAATGAATAATACAAGGATTGATTTTTTAATGTAAAAATATAATTTTTCGTTAAAATAAACAGTACCGGAATCTTTTCGTTAAATTTTCCCTAAAATATATACATATAGGATATATATATATATATGTGTATCAGAAATTTAGAACACGAACGGCTCTAAATCTAGATAATAACATACATAAAACGCAAGTTAGTGTTAATTCTGGACACATATCATATTTTAGTTAGATTATTCAAACGTTCAGCATTATTATATGACAAGACAAATAACGTACGATAAATTCGTGAGGGATTGATTTGGCCTCGCTGCCTAATTTACACAAAATTCACATGTTGCATAAACTTGATTGATAATATTAAGTTCATCAAGAGACACAATTTGGGTATTTAAAATTTGATCCAACGGTTAAAATTATCAGAATTTTTAAAATGAGTCATTTTTTATAATCGTTAAATCAAATTTTAAAGGTTCAAATTGTGTAATTTGGTAGATTTGGTGGGAAGAGAATCCTTTCCCGAAACATGACAGCTCACATTGTCTCAATATATCGGGGGAAGCCCAAAATGGTAAATGAACAAAAAAAAAAAAATCCGGAAAAATAAATATATGATGACATAAAACAAGGGGTGCGCATGTACGCACTCGGTTCAAGTTAGCACCCCCACCCACTTTGCAAAAGCCAGTTTCGTGGAAGTACCCTTCTCATCCCCTCTCTATCTTCCATAAAAAGTGCTCACAAGTGCATGTATCTCGCCCCCTAAATACAACACCCAAAACACAACCTTTCTCTCATTCACTCCTCCTCCTCTCTCTCTCTCTCTCTCTCTCTCTCTCTCTCTCTCTCTCTCGTGCACTCACTCCTCACTCAGCTCGAACAAACACCGTCACTATTTCCATGGAAGCGATGAATATGTGCTCGTCATCTACTTCGTCTTCCGGCGCTTCCTCGTCTGAGTCTTCCCTCCCGAGAAATCCCAACAAGCCCGAACGAATCAAGGGCCCGTGGAGCGCTGAGGAGGACCGTGTCCTGACCCAGCTCGTCGACCGCTACGGGCCTAGAAACTGGTCATTAATAAGCGGGTACATAAAGGGCCGGTCCGGGAAGTCGTGCAGGCTCAGGTGGTGCAACCAGCTGAGCCCCAGCGTCCAGCACCGACCCTTCTCTCAGGCCGAGGACGAGACCATCTTGGCCGCACACGCTCGGTTCGGAAACAGGTGGGCCACCATTGCCCGCCTGCTTCCGGGTCGAACTGACAACGCGGTGAAAAATCACTGGAACTCGACGTTGAAGCGGAGGGTCATGGGAGATCAACTAACGGAGGGTGGTAGTATTGGGGGCGGCGGCGGCGTCGGCAATGTGGGTAGTAATGAGGGGATGAGCACGAGTTCGGTTTCCGGATCTTTGGCCAATGGGTCGATGGAGTTTGACCCGTTGACGGAGTTGACTTTGGCACCGCCGGGGATTGGTAGCGGAAGCGGCGGGGCGATGGTGGGCGAGCAGCAGAGGAATAATGAGAGTGTGCCGTCGGGGTTTTGGGACTCGATGAGGGATGTGATCGCTAGGGAGGTTAGAGATTACGTGGCGACAACATTTTCAGAGCCTTCGGAGCTTCATAGATTAAATTAATCATGCTTTTAATTTTCTGATTATGTTTTTGTTAATATGTTGGCTTCGATTAATTCTCAGAGGCAGAAAATGTGAGATTTTCGAATGAATATAATTTTAAAAAATATTTGAAATTATGAAATTGTAGTTCTGTTGAAAGTGGTGTTTCCAGCCTGTCACCAACGAACAAGTGGAAACTGAATGGAAAAGACAACAAGTGGAGGATGTTAATATAAAAATTCTGTTCACTGACATATGATGTTGTTGAGATGATTTAAAATACTGGCAAGTAGATTTTAGAATATCTCGTTTCGTCATACTTATCGTAAATCAACTTTGTGCCGAATGTGTTTGCTTGTGTGGATCATTCTTCTTGTCTATGAAGCTTTGGTGGAATCTTCCTATTGAGGCGAGATCAACTTGGTTTTGAGATTTTCATAATTTTAGATGCCCGATGGATTTTTTTGTTGTAATTCAGTTATTTTTTTTAAAGTGTTGATCAAATCGTTCAGACAATTAATTTTGCATGTTGTACATGTTCCTATGACAATTTTTCAAAAATTTGAGATTGTTTGTCGCAGGAACACGTAATGGCATAAAAAACATTGTGTGAGCGGTGAATTAATCATGTAATATATGTTCGTATACCAGTTTTGCGGTGACTAATTTGGTATGAGTGGGAATTTAGGTATAAATATGGAACAGAAGTTAGCATAATATATTAACAGTTTTTTTTGGTAGCTAATGAAATTCCAGCTGCTGAGAGAATATAATTAGTTTATAGCATGTTGTGTTCATCCATTGAATTGACACACGGAAGAAAAGTTAGGATAAGAATGTATTATTATGCAATACCAACGAACGCTAACGGCTAATTACCACATAGTGGTTCAGTGGTTGAAGATGAGTTTTAAGCCTGTATTATATACAATACGTATTAGGTTTGATTACTGCCGCTGGAAAAGCATACATGGTGGCCATGAGAGGCTACAATGTCTCTGTAAGTCTTCTCTGTCCCGGAAGGGTAGAATGTCATGGAGAAACCACCAGTTGATATTTTTTTTTTAAGAAAAAAAAATGCTAACAACTTACTTTAAATTTTTTTTTTTTTTTTAACATAATAATATCATCTACATTAAAGGGTTAAGCCTCACAATGAGTTAGTAATAATATGATTCAAATTTTTCTTTGGCGATAATTGAATTTAAGACCTCTCACTTAATTACCGATAAAACAAAATATCATTAGAACGTAATACTAAGTGTGACCAACTTCGTACCTGAATATTGATGGGAAAATGAGCATATTATTTGTTACATCTTAATTAATAAATAAATTGGGTAAAGATTTACATCATTTATTTATCTTCAGTCATACATGAGTGGAGAAAATTGGTTGAAAATATCAATTACGTAATTTGGCCTTTCTAATTAGCAAGAAAATATGATGGTAACTAGATTTTTTCTAGATAACGAGAATAAAGTCTCGCCTCCTACTCCGGATACATTCTGGTTGGTGTGCATGCACCAAAATTAATAACACGCAATTCTGGTTGCCCGGATCAGTTCCACAACTCGTGCAACCATTAAATCAATACAAATGACCTGAGAACCGAGGATTTTTTTCTTCAAGAGTTGAGATTTGTACCATTCAGAATCAAACTGCAATATGTTTCATGTTTCCAAATAAAACAAATTCAAACTCTTTGAAAAACGATTTAACACCCACCACCACTGACTTTAATATATTTGAAACCCAAGTACGAAAGGACTTTTTCACCATCTTTTCTTCCACCGGAGGAAAAGCTAACAAAGCATACGTACGATCCAATAGCGGCACCCTGTTTTGGTGCGGTGTGATGGGAAAACAAACTGTCATCGCATTGAAAAGTCGTGTTCCCCACTTCTGCCTCTACAGAAGCACTTTCGGATTTGTATAAGCAATTCATGCATGCATGGTCTGCATGTTTTAAATGTGTATGCCAAACCTCCATCGTAGAAAAGGCTTTCTTGAATGTGACGTGTGTCATGTGACTAAAAGAAATTGTTACAAAAGTTTCTGGACTGTAAAAAAGGCCCATAAGACCATAAGCCTAACTACAATACGAGGTAGCCCGTCAGAAAGCATACGAGACAACGATACAGAAGGCCCACCCATTATGAGAGACTGTCGGATGCGATTAGGGTTGTAAATCGATTAGAAACAATTCGAGTTAGTATTCGACTCGGTTCGTATTCGAATCGTCGAAGCTTAACTCATCATAGAAACAAACCAAGTCTGGTTTGACTGGATTAAGAAGCAAGTCAGATTTGAACATTAGTATTTTATAACAATTATAGTATGGAGCCTCGCAATGCAAACGAGGCTAGGATGCATGAGTCCCAACCATAACGAGAGAGTGCCGGATACAGACAGTTCAACTTCTACATAGAAATCTCATATTGCGTAATGCTTGGAGGACCATATATGTTAAATATGAACTAATCATTTAGACCAGAGTTAATGTGATATGATTCAGATTTACAGTCTGACAACATAAACATCTGAAAGATTCAAATAGTCTAGCTAGCTAGAGAACATTTTCCATGAGCTGAACTTTTCTTTTTCTGTTTTGTTTTACTAGAACGTAAGATAAATTTCAAACAAACTAAATCATCTTTATTGCGAAAATGAAAATCAACAAACAAAGACAGATTTATCAAACAAATTTCCACCTACAAGTATCATTGGGGAAATTTTTTATTTTTACTCAAAACCCTCCAGAATTATTGAACTACATGGTATCAATCTGGTTATGTATGTGTATAATGTATTTGGTTTGCCGTCTCTTCTTCCGGGAAGTTTTATTTGTGTGCTTTCAAACTCTGGGTTTAATTATTCCAACGTGGCAGTGGAACGGCAAAGAACTTCATCAGCCCATCCTTGCAGTTCTTGCCATCTTTTTCACCACTGGCAAAGTAATATGGCCTCCACTGAGTCAGCTCCACCTTGAAGCCGTCGCCACCTCCCTGCATCTGACTCGCCAGCAGCTTGGCTTTGCTGAAGTCGCAAGTGATGTAGCTCCCCAGGTTCGGCAGTTGGTATACGCTGTAGCCGGAGTTCCCATCGCTCGGTGGATCGTACTTGAACACTGCAAAAGTTAAACCAAGAGCATACACATAAGCATAAATAGTTGACGTACGTATGCATGCATGGAATAATATCGAGCTATGGAATGGACATCTGGATGTCCAACTAACTGTCTGTATTGTCATTGATAATGTGTCGATATCGTTGTCACAAACCAAACAAACTGCCATGTTGATAATGTTATCATGCAATATAAATATAACCATGTCTATTGAAATTCAAGAAGGGATGTCATGCACAGAGAATTTTGATGTTAAAGGATACTAACCTAGTTGGTCATTTATGTAAAAGGGACTGTTTTGGAGAGCCCAGTCAGTGTAGTTGTAGCCAAAACGCCAGCCTTCAGACCCTCCAACGACGACGGTTCTGGCCTCAGTCACTGCCAACAGAGAGGCAGCAGCTAGGAGGAGGATGAACCCTTGTGCATTAGAACTCAAAGCCATTGTTGCTCCACTAGTAATGTCCTTGTAAAAAATCTATGCGCTTGAATGTGTGAGAAGGTGATGAGAAAACATGAGAGGGTTATGGGGTTTATATAGGAAATAAAAGGTGATTAGATTTTCCTGTTTCTCTTTAGTTGGTAAAAATTTGAGGCTTTTGATTCAATTAATTCAACATTTTCACAATTTTCAGATTTTCCAGAAGCTGAATTTCAAAACCCTTTTCTCATTCGGTAATTACTGAATTGCCAACCTTCATATTACAGCATAACTTTACTCATTAGTTGATTGTGCGACAACAGGACCGGTAAACTGGAGGGGTAAAAGAGTGAAACTGATTGGTTGACAAGTGATTTGGTCGTCGTAAATTTGGTAATTATCCATTAGGAGCAAGAATTTCATGTAATTGCAATGATTAGTGGCGCATTAACAATTCAGAGGTCAGCTACGGCAACGGAGAGTAGGTGTGGGACCGTGGGTTTGTTTACAGACGAGGGTACAAGGGTCAACATTTTAACCGTAAATATAGACGGATTCTCTTATCCAACGAGGTCTTAATTTCAATGGTTTATTGTCAAATAATCACTTGTAATGTATTTAGAAATTCCATTACATCTCTAATGGACGATTTCCACATGTTAAGTTGGTAACACGAGAGAAGCTCTGATCCAAATGGCGAATCAAAATCGCGCATTGTTTTAATTATCAACTAAGGTAGACAGAAATCATAAATTTGTTTGTTAGTCATCCATATACATCAAATAAATGAAACAGTTCATCTTGATGATATTACTCGTTACCAAAAGATCGATTTGTGTTATATAAAAATCACTAAACAGTCTCCAATTTAATTCAAATTGTGCAGGAATGATATCTTATTAATAATAAAAGAAACTAAATATGACCTTTGTAAGAATAAAATATATTAATCATAACTAGGTCAACAATAGGTGCACCCATGACTAACACGAGTAGACAAAAGTACCATCCATATTCCATATTCTTAAAATATATACTAACTGAAACTTTTCTCCCTCTAGGACCCTAACATAACGCATCAGGTACAAGTATTGTCCACATTTTTAAAATCTCAATCATCCAAAAATTCTTCCTGCAAATCCTAATGATGATCGTTAAGTGTAAGTATGAGTGACTGGTCGACTAGCTGTATTGCTTGTCAACCCGTCCACTCACACCAACACACATGATGCGCACCATTGGGGTTTGCAGAGGAGACCTATCTTGTAAACTAATGCTACATTTTCAAAAGTGGTCGTTGTGTCTTACTGATCACAATAACTTCAGCAGCTAGCAGAGCAGCTGGATACTATCGTTGACTGAATTGGTGGGAAATGGCTAGAAATTCAAAAATCCCACATACTATAACAAGCTTAAAAGTCCCAGAACCCATCGTTTACAACTTCCAGAAGTAATGTTAAATCTCCAGAATATTAAGTGGTGGTAAATTTGTTTCTTTGCTTTCAGTTTAGTTGCAGACAAAAGTACAACCAGTTCTACAGGATTTGCCACTTCAAAAAAAATTACTAATCTAAACTGCGAGGAACGAGATTGAAGTAATGGGCGTAGGATGGAGCAAATCTGACCTACAATTACTTTTTTTGTTAAATGATTTGATTTGATCAAAAGATAAAAAAAGGCAATTGCTTAAGGGAAAAACTTGAATCATTATTTTAAATGCAAATCACAGTATGTAGCTTAGCTGAATTTAACTCCTTTTCCTTTTCAACTAAACAAAGTTAGAGAGGCAATTCAAAAATTCAATAAGAAGTCTCCCAAATTCATTTCCATCCTCCCAGAATCAATGACACCAACATCACAAAATGTACGCCTTCCCTGAGCTAACAATGTACCCAACAACATAGAACAGAAGAACATCAAAGATTAAAAATTTTAAAAATACAAATAATAGGAAAGTTGTTACTAAA
Organism: Pyrus communis; assembly: GCF_963583255.1. NCBI lineage: Eukaryota > Viridiplantae > Streptophyta > Magnoliopsida > Rosales > Rosaceae > Pyrus > Pyrus communis. The sequence continues at coordinate 7,229,356 of NC_084817.1, forward strand.
ACCAAATCCAAAACCCAATACCCAGAAATCAAACATTTGCAGTTTGTGGGGGTTGAACCTCAGATTCTTGCTGGGTTTGTGCTGGGTTTGCAGTTGGAGTGGAAGTGGCAGACACAATAGGCCTTGGAATCTGAGTGCTGATTCTTCCATCAATGCAGGATGAACATTTCGCTTCTGCCCAGCTCTCCAAATCGTAATGTCCGTACCCCAAAATACTCATCCCAGAGCAGAGCCTTCCAATCACAGCAGCAACCAGACCCAAAAGTGCAACCACCACAAGAACAGCAACAACTGCTCCAATGGAGCCATGAGGTGTGTGGGAACTGTTGGTGTTTTGCTGCAGCACAAAGTCTGGTGGAGATTGCTGGGTCTGATCCAATTGCCTTGACATTTTTCAGGCTGACCCAGATGAGGGAAATGCTGGGATTTCTTCTCCTTTGTGCCTTGAAATGCTCCCCAAATGCTGCAAAAGTCTGAAGCTTTTTTGTGAGTTGCTCAAGAAATCAGAATAGGTTTAGGGTTTTGTGGCCTATGGTGGGTAATGCATGGTTTCCTTTTTGGAATTTGGTTCTTGGGAGGGTGGATTTATTCACTTGTTTGGAAGAATAGGCCAGAAGTAGAGTTTATTCTCCTATAGAGAGAGAGTGTGGACTCCCTGAAGAGAGAGAGATTGTAAACTTACAAGATTCTGTTGAAGCATTTAGATATCGTGAACATTCTCATCAATTGATTTTTTATTTTACCCCTTTTGAGAGAAGAAATTTTTGGTAAGGTTGTCTAATTGGAACAGTTTGTATCTAGTGAAATCAATGTTGGGTTAAGTAGCACCAAAATATCGGGGATCTTGTGTTTGTGAGAATTTCTTATGGGTGACGTGGTTCAGGTTCCATAATAAATATTGATGATTCTATGTTTGTGAGAGTTCTCTTGGATGACATGGCCCAGATTCTTTACGCAAATTCTCTAGCAGAGATAAGGGAAACTTCGATAACAACTGTCTTATAGAGAGAAATGTGGTGAATCACACTTGTATTTTTTTATTTTTTTTATATAACGATATATTACACTAAAGGGATGGAAGAATATATTAGTTGCGAAATCGTAATTTCCGATATTTAAACTTAAGATCTCTCATTTAGGCCATCTCCAGTCATATAGGGCTAAATCCAACCCTTGGCTATGTTTTATTCGCCTTCATATTTTGTTACTTCTGGGTCAAATTTAGTGCTCTCTTAGACTACTCCTTGCGTTGAGGCCAAACTTAGCTTTGATTCTTAACTCCTACTTCCATCATATTTTCTAAATTGATGTTCCAATATCTTCTTGTCATTTCTTTTACCTTGATTCCTTTTAGCCCGTTGATTAGAGATTGCTTTTGTCAAATTTAGTGCTAAATGTGGCCTGTAATCTTTGGCTGAAGATAACTTTAGAAGTGAATAAAAATACGATTAGATTGTAGTACAATTGTGTTAATTAAGCAGCGTAACTATCCTCGGCAACATGAGAATTCCCACAAATCCCTTGAAAATTCGAACCCCAAGCATCCGTAAGAGACTCCAACCCTTTTTCCATTAATTTTGATAGTACTGAGATTTGCTGTTTTTGATATATTGTATATAATCGTGAATGTCCAAAGAAATAAGGTGTTTAAAAATAAAAATTAGGGGCACAAAGAATCAGTCATTTTTCAATTAGAGGAACCGAAGGGGGAAAAAAGGACAAAAGCAAAGTAAAAAGTAACCGGAAAAGTTGGAATCTTGGAAGCGTAAAAACACTTTCCAAGAGAAGCACTTCGGAAAAACGTCATTGTGCCTTTTCAGCTCATTTTCTGTCATCGTATGAAGAAATCATGCTAACAATCTTTAGAATTTCAAAGTTGAAAACCCTCTCAACATAAAGATTATTGTTTGGCCTATTTTATCTGACAAGGGAAGGGGGCCGACGACATACAGAGAGAAAATAGAGAGAGATATGTTTGTAGGATTGTGTAAAGGAATGTGTGTTTCCTCTTACGCAGTGCCTTTATTTATAGTAATAAGAGAGAATAAATCCTTCTCCTCCAAGGAATACAAGTCCATATAGGAAAGAATAACTAGAATCAAATCTAATCTAGGATTTACACAATCACACCTAAACAAGAAGTTTATAACACTACTCAAGTAGATTCGGCATCATGTAGAGGTTGAGGAAGTCGACTCGTTGACACTAATTATGGGAACACGTTATTCTCAATAGGGTAGGAACTTGCATAAGGAAGAAGTCTCACAAAAAACCCTATGGCTATGGTAAAAACTCAAGTAGAGACAAAACCCATAGTCTAAGGAAAAGTGCATGAGAAATGCAAAGTCAAATGAAACGTCTACGAGACATCATCAGGGATATGATCAACCTAAGGTGGGTGCCTCGTTAAAGCCTAGTTAGGTAGTAGAAACCCAGTGGGAAAAATGCTCCTAATTGTAGGAAAAAAAAGTACATTAAGATCAAGCAAGTATATTTAGGATATTCCCCCTGAGTTTGACACAATTCCAAAGAGAACTAGCAATGTTACAACTCAGAAAGTTTATGTATACCAATTCCTTGAACAAGCTTCTAAAACGTCGCATTTGGTAGTGATTTGGTGAAGAGGTCAGCCATATTGTCTTGTAAACTAATTTGCGTGACTTCAATCTTCTAATGCTCTTGTTGTTGATGTGAGAAGAAAAACTTCGGCACAATATACTTGGTGTTGTCTTCTTTGAAGTAACCTTTCTTAAGCTGTTCGATTCAAGCTGTGTTGTCTTCATAGATCATCGTTGGGACATCAACAACAAGGTAAAGATTGCAGGAGCTTCGAATATGGCCCACAACTGCTCTTAACCAAAAGCATTCCCGAGTTGCTTCATGTAAGGCTAAAATTTCAGCATGGTTAGACGAAGTGGCAATTAAGGTCTGTTTAGTTGACCTCCAAGAGATTGCGGTGTCTCCAACAGTAAAGGCATAACTCGTTTGAGAGTGCGCTTTGTGCAGATCAGATAATTATCATGTGTCGGTATAACCAATAAGGCGAGAATCGACTCGAGATGAGGGGGTGCGGCATTACTTGAGGATTCATAGGGATAGAACAAGCCCATGTCCGTAGTACCCTTAAGGTAGAGGAAAATGTCTTTAACACCAGTCCAATGTTTGCGTGTTTGTGCATTACTGTATTATGCCAAAAGATTAACAGTGAAGCGAATGAGATGTCAGATCTAGTGCATTGAGCTAAGTACAATAAAGCGCCTATCGCACTCAGATAAGGAACTTTAGGCTCCAAATCTCTTCATCATCCTCATTTGGATGGAAATGATCTTGTTCTGCATCTAGCGATTGAAAGACCATAGGAGTACTCGAAGGCTTCGCTTTATCCTCATTAAACCGGCATAACACCTTCTGGGTGTAATTCGTTTGATGTATTAAGAGTTCATCTGAACGGTGCTCTATCTCGAGACCGAGACAGTATCGAGTCTTCCCTAGATCTTTCATCTCCAATTCTAACTTTAGGTGCGCAACAGTTTTCTCGAGCTCTTTATAAGTTCCGATAAGGTTCATGTCATCGATATATACTGCAACAATCGCAAAATCAGAATGTGACTTCTTAATGAACACACAAGGGTATAGTTCGTTGTTTGCATATCCCTGACTAGTCAAATACTCACTCAGACGGTTATACCACATTCTTTGGAATTGCTTCAAACCGTAAAGTGAACGCCTCAGCCGAATTGAGAGAGTGTTTCAGGGTTTGGAAATATTTGATCCAATCAATGTAAGTCATTCAGGAACTTTCATATAAATTTATGTATCAAGATCCCCATAGAGATACGCAGTTACTACGTCCATTAGCTACATACTCAGTTTTCGGAAACTACCAAATTGATAAGGTAGCGAAAAGTAATCACATCCACAAATGGGTGAATAAGTTTCGTCATAGTCAATCCCGGGGCGTTATGAGAAGCCTTGCGCAACAAGACGAGTTTTGATAAGGTAGCGAAAAGTAATCACGTCCACAAACGGATGAATAAATTTGGGCTACAGGCCCAATGCAGAAAATGGGCTACAAGAAGGTCGGTCCCAAAGTATAAGCCCATACAGGGTGCTGATTAGGTGCAGTGGGTACAAATACACTAATGAAGTTGGGACCCGATGTATTGTAGTGCAGGGGGTGCACAACAACTGTGTAGGCTGGGTTCCACTGTAGCGGGGACATGGGGGACACCAAAAACATGGGCTGGTGTCACCGGCTTAGTCCAACAGAGGCCAAATTGGGCTCTGTGATGCGGGCCGAGGAAAGTGTCAAAGCCTAAAAAGGTTGATACTTGCCAAGAAACAAGCCAAGCCAAAGTGGGCTTGGGTTTGCTTTGATCCAGACACCCTAACGTGAGTTGGGTGAATTTGATGGAGAGGGAGACCGGCGCCACCACTTCAGGCTGTCATGTTGTGATGCAAAAATCACGGTGAAGGCTGTGGGTTCAACGACAACTCATAAAATCGAACGGAGAGTGAAAAACTCTCAACATTGTAAAACCCTAGAAATTTTCGATTTTAATTTCAAAGAAAAAAAAATTGAATTTCAAGCAAGAACTTCGTCGGGGACGACTTCAGGTCGTAAGAGAAGTAGCTGGAGATGGCTGGGCATGGTTCCAGGCCATACTGGCCGATGGTTTCAAGGTGCGCGACGCCGTCTGGGCGTCGGGTCTAGGTTTTGGGCTTGAAGTCTTGGCTCCAGGGTTGGGTTCTTTGCTTGTGGGAAAAACGGGGGTGGCCCATCGACATGGATGGGTTTCAACGAAACCCTAAACAAAACCCTTTATATATTTTTTTTCTTTCAATATTAATTCAATGCATATTCATATAATTTAATTTAATGCATGACCAAGTATAGGATGCAATTCAAGGCAAATATCAAATTCACATAATTCAACAATTATGGATATAATGCATACACAATTTATGTAGAATCTAAGATTCGAAAAATGTAAAGTTGGGTTATGCATTATGGTGAATGTTCATGCTATCAAAGCTGCAAAAATATTGAGATAAAAATCGTTGTTCTGAAAAACTTGATTGCATGATGATATTGATGAACTGGTTTGATGTAGAAAGCTTCCATGTCAGATTCTTAAGCGCATCGGTATGAGTGTGCTGATAACGTGTTGTGGCCTATTTTATCTGAAAATGGAAGGGGGCTGGCGACACCAAGAGAGAAAATAGAGAGAGATATATTTCTAGGGTTATGTAGAGGAATGTGTGTTATTCTCTCTACGCAGTGCCTTTATTTATAGTAATAAGAGAGAGAAGAAATCATTCTCCTCCAAGGAATACATGTCTATATAGGAAAAAATAACTAGAATAAAATATAACCTAGGATTTACACAATCACATCTAAACGAGAAGTTTATAACAATTATTCATTTATAAACACACAAACACACAAACACACACACACACACACACACACACACATATATGTATATTGGGTTCATATGACATTGTAATGTAAAGAAATGTTTTAAAGTGATGTTTACCAACTCGTGATTATATAAGGGCTCGTTTGGAAGTGTATTTAAAAATACTAAACTTATCTAATGCTTCTTACAAGAAGTACTTAAAGTGTTTTTCTATGATCCACTTGAATTTTTACTAATGATTGGTTTAAAAAACACTTTCACCAAAAGTGTTTTCAGTCATTTTAAAATCACTTTCAAACAAATCCTAATAATTCTATAATATGTTAAATAATAACTTGCTTGTAACGAGTTCCGATACCTATTTTACGTAACGTAAAGAAAAAACTCAAGGAAAAGGATGGTAGAAACCCTAAAATTTGGACTAGAATTCTCTCCCATCCTCTTTTCATCATCTCCTCTCATATTCTCTATTTTGTCTTTCTTTTTCTATAAAAATATAATATAAAATATTGACGTAATTTAATCGTGACCGTTTAAATAGGAGGAAAAGAAAGGAAGGAAAAAAAAAAAAGGAAAGAAAATCCTGCTCTCCAAAATTTAGACCAACTTGCATTTTCAAATTAATATACTCAAAGCCTCAGATTCTCAGTCGCGCATGAACATCTATATTATGGGATGGGGACTGATCATGACAAATACCAGAGCCAATTCTCAATCCCCATTGAGCGTTTGAAATCACAAGATCAACGGTCCATGATGCTCCTTGCGATATGAAATCCTGTCAGTTGATGTAATTCCAACATGACCCCCATGAAATAAGAATAACTCAAATGATGTCATGGGCTGCTAATCATGACACAATCTGGTCCAGCAACTACTTGATATTTTCCAAATCGGTGGTGCTATTTCAACTATTTTTACTTTCTACATATTTTTTTGTTAATTTATATCGTTTGATATTCTTCAATTTATTCAATTTGATAATTCAAAAATTAAGATGAATGTTTGAGAAGTAAAAATTATTAGAAAAAAAATTCAGAAAATAAATAAAAATAACAGAAATACTGATTCCTTATTAATGAAAAATACTTGCAATACAAAATGAAATAAAGAAAATAATTATAGGAATTAAAATGATACTAACTTGATTGAATCACAGATAAAGGCTAGCGCAAAAGCTAAGTCCTTCGAACAGTATTTCTGTCCCACTCTTATGTTTGTGATTCTACGACGTCTGCTCGATCAGGATACAACTATTTAATTCTATAACCTGCACTGGATTGTAGAATTATGACGAATTGCTTTGTGTGTTTACTCTCTAGGAATTTTTTGGACGAAAAAGAACGAGGAAAAGAATCACTCTATTGGAAACTGAGATTGCAAATATATAGGTTGTTTCATACCTTATCAAATACTTGTTGAACGTGTTTGAAAGCGCACAACTCTTTCTAAAAACTTTGTCTCTTAATCAAAACAGTTTTTAATTAATATGTTAATTAAAAACTTAATCCAAAATTATAACTAATGAACTCTGATTCCCAAGGCCTAAGACCCTTGTCTTGATTAATTAATATTAATTATATTAAGCTATATTACCCAAGCCTAATCCACACAACCATAAGGCTCAAGCCTTCAATCCATTACCAAATAGTCCAAATCCTAACTACTAGTATAAAAGACAAAACACATATGAATGCCCTTGGGAAATCTATGTTCCCCGATGTGGGACATGGAGTCTCAAAACTCCAAGTGTGTAGATAACATTACCTTTTCCTAAAGTCTGGCAATTGTACTTAAAACTACAATCGAACCGGTTTGATTGCGCCAAATCGTAACCGACCCAAATGATCGATTTAAATCAACTCGGTTTATTAAGATTTTCAGTTTGAACTGATCGGATTCATAATTTCGCACACAAACGGGTCATTCTTGATTTTGGGCTTGCCATTGGGCTTCGATTGTTTAGATACTCCTTTTGATTTTGTTACTTGCCCAAGTTTATTTGTTGTGAGTTTGGTTTCTTTGGGCCTTAGATCCCTTTAGCTTCGTGCACAAGTCGTGCGTAGATAAGAAGTACTAGGCCTCAGATTTTCTTCTGCGGTGCTGACGTAAGCAGAGTAACGCCACTGCCTGAAGATTGAGTTCCTGTGTGCAGGATCATGCTACAGTTGTAAGCCATCTCTATGGACAAGGATCCTCTCCGGATTCTCTTTGTGGGAATCCGGAGATCAATCAATCGTATTTATTCATCGTACATCATACGGTTAGTTTTCGTTAGATAATATTTATATTTAGTTTTAAATTTAAAATTTAAAATGATTTCTAATTGCACAATGTACGATGAACGGACATGATTGATTGATCATCTAAATTTCCATAAAAAGGATCCGGAGAATCCTATTCCCATCTCTATGATTTAACGAATCACTTCACCTTGTCCGAATAACCCCTTTTTTATTTTTTATTTTTGGTTATTTTTTACAACGACGTCATAATCCAAACTAGGAGAGCTAATGGATACAACGAGTTAAAAAGAAAAATTTAGAATAAGGTATTCTTTAAACTAATTTAAAAACTGCTTTTATTGTCGGATTAAGATACCCTTTAAACAAATTTTACAATTAGTGTAAAGTTCAAACATAATCGACCTAGGATCGAGCTCATTTGTTATAGAACGAATAATTTTTATTATTATTTATAAGTGGAGAAAAATATTATTAAATTATATAAAATATCTCAATCAAAACCTTGCTTTGTGTGGGCAGAATTTTGTTTTTGTTTTTGTGTTTTAGTAGAACGATATCGTTAGTGAATTAAATAATTAGTTGTTAAGAGAGAGAATCAATAGTTGTAGAATTTGCACTAAGATGTGTAGCAAAATTTTGAGTGAAGCAGATGGGTTGTTCCACAGTAAAATTATGCAAGTGCCCACTTTGTAATATCTACGTATATGATTACAACAAAACATGATAAAAGATGAAATATTATTCAGCTAGCGCAGGACGTGTTATTTTGTCAGTTTTTTGGCATGTATATTATTTAGAGTGGGATAAAATAGCACCATCCAAATTATTTTTCTTGGGTTTGTTGGTTCATGTCTCCTATTGGGACTGGCTAATTCCGTCCAAAACTAAGCTGTGAAGATGAGTGAACCCAACGGCGGAGGTACATCCCACCAGGCCCCGGCAAACGGAGGCGGGGGCAGAGCACCTGTGCGGCCTAGAGGAGGTGTTATCAAGAAGATTGTGGCCGACTTCGTTAAAAGTTTCTGACTAACTGATTTATATTCTCATCACGTTAGAGCCCAACTAGTTATGTGAAATATCCCCAAGAATTCTCTCATTGGGTGCTGGAATTGTAGTTAGGCTTGGAACTTGTATGGATCTATTTGCAAAATCATATTTGGCGACGATCCTTGTTAGTGTCAGTAGTGTTCATGATCATGACTTGTTTGATATGGGGATTCTTGCAATTGGATTTTGTTTTTGGTAATTCAAGTGGCAATGACAATTTTCTTGATTGTATTCAATTTTTTTGTGAATTTAGATTAGTTTGTTTTTCTTTTCTTTTTTTGTCGAAGTGTAGGGCGTCAAATTTCACATTTGTTCTAAAACTAGGATGAGAAAGTTCCCTTCACCGTAGTTACACACGGTTGAGTCGTTGATTACAATGTATCGGTTGTGTGATTTCCAAAAAAAATGAGATTTACATAAATGAGTTGAGTCGAGATGAATACCTAGGTGTTGAAACTCGGCTCTAATACAGATCGTAGAGTTTACTCAATTTTGACTCTTGAATAATACAAATTGCAAACAAACTTTATGAGCCAAACATACCAAAAACTAAACCCTGAGATAATTCACCTAGGAAGCCTAGTGTTCATTTTTTTTAAACAAACGATGGTATCTAGACTAAAGGGGATGGATGAGTGAACTAAGTCTTACAATAGATTTGCCATATGTAGTTCAATTTTGCCTTTGGAAAAATCGAACTTAAAACTTCTCACTTACAAATAAAAAAAAAAAAAAACTACTGTATCATAGTACTGAGTGGCTCTAAAAATAAAAACAGAGGTATTTAAGAATACCTCATTTGGAGCATAATTTGCTTGTTGTTTAGGGTTGTTGCTGTTTAGGTTTATAGCAGCAGAGCACCAACCGTCGAACCAAGACCATGATGTTTCATGCAAGCGCACTCAACCATTAGGCTGGGGAGAGGGTCGGTGGCAAGCCTAGTGTTCCTTTTATTTAAAAGGGTAAAGATAGAAGGAAAAAAATTGGGTTTTAATGGGCCGACCAATTGGACCCCAGACTAATTTGGCGTGCCCATCTAAGTGTAACAAGAAATTAATTAAATGTTCTTCTTCTTATCCCATACGTTGCAGGATAATTCAAAACGTTTTATTTTTCTTTGAAGACCACTTATGTAAAAATCAACTAAATTTGAATCCTTTTATTCATCGAAACATTATTCAATAAAGGATACTGTTAAGGAGACTAAATATGTAGATTAAATTTTATAAACTAAATACTATAAAAATTAATGAATAACATAAAAAATATATGACTCTGACGTTAACATTGCAAAATAAGAAGGAAAAAAGTCCAACTGAAAAGGTGGATAACATCCCCTTAAAATCATACAAAAAAGTTGGCTGCAACATGCATTCAAGAAGCTGGAGAGGCATGATGAAGTAACCACGATTTGTAATCATCCCAGTCAACCCAACCGTTGCACAACGGAATTCATACCCGGCAACAAAATTCAAACATCTGAAGAGCAGAAGAAGAAAAAGCAAAAGCCACTTTTTTCCTCACTTCCCACAAATTAGAGAAAATTTTCATTATAATCAAAACACGGGCGGTGCATTACGTGTTTTTATATAAGTGGTAGAACATTTTATTTTTTAAATTATTAACTTTTTAACACACATATTCTATTATTTGTATAGTAACACGTATTGTACCACCCGTTTTGATCACATTCAAAAATCTCTCCACAAATTAATTAAAATACTACCACCACTATATAGATTGTGTAACCATTGTGTTCCTACATTAATTCAAAATCTAGGAAATGGGTTCCTGCATTAGCAAATGCTCACCCAAAAAACACTTTCTACAAGAATTTAACAATGTCCAAGACAAGTTGGTGATTTCACCACCTCCTCCTACGATCACCATCCCTCCAATTTCTGCTTCCAGCAAAATCTCACCTTGTCCTCAATCCCCTTGCAACTCCAGTTCCTCTGCCTCCTCTATCACTTGCACCACAAGCACTTCCAACTCAAGCGCTTCCTCATTGAGCTCAGCCTTGTCAAGTGCTTCTACGGTCTCCAGCTCGAAAATCGAGTCTTTCTCCAACGAGTTCTTGTGGTCGTGTTACAAGGAAAACCCGCATGTCATTCGGATTAACTCGATCAAAGACGCAAGCTTTTCGAGGTTTTCCTCATCGGCATTGCGACAAGAGCCGGTTTTGGCCACAGGGGTGAACAAAAAGCTGAACAAGAAGCAGCCGCCGAGCCTGAAAAGGGGAAATGTATCAGTTACACCACAGAAGAGAGTGAGATCAAGCTCACCAACTTCTCTAGGAAGGCAAAAGAGCTTCCGAAAAGAGTCAGAGAGGCCAATGATCTCTGCATATTCACATCCAAGTAGAACTTTGAGGTCACCATCTCCAAGTAGAAGGTTCAACATGCCAATCCCCCCCAAAGAAAGCCATTTGAGGCCTAATAATGCATTGAATGTTAGGCCTGCAGGTTCAAATTGTTGCGCAACTAAATCCACATCCAGAGCTCGTATCGAGCCACACAACCCCAACATAAATTACAACAATTCGAGCCGGCTTTTTCGGCCGTGTTTGAAGAGCAGAGAAACAGAGATGAGAATTCACAGGATCACATCTAAAATTGATGAGGTTGCAGCTGGAGAAGCAGTAGCTGACCATATGGACTCACTTCCTGCTGAGGACATTGAAAACCCTTTACTATCTCTTGATTGTTTTATTTTCGTGTAGATTAGTATTGTGTGTGTGTGTGTGTGGGGTCCTGTGAATTCATTCATTTTATTGTTTGGCAATGTAGAAATGATCGACTGGATCATCAAACTAATCGATACTGCTGCTGTATATTTATTTATTGGTTTGTTTTTTGTTTTTATACAATTTACTTATAGCTTTAACATTTTTGTATCCTCATTTAACTATTTGGTTTAAAAGTAATATGAGGAAGGGTTGACGTGTTTTTTGGGAATTGAAAGAATTGCGTAGTATGTTGTAGAAAAATTAGATAGTGTATATAACATATTTGTGAGTCTTAATTTATGAATATTGATCTATTTGGTAGCTTTTTATAGGAGAAAAAACGATATTTAGAGTTTTTTTTTAGTGAAAAAAGTTGTTTATCTGTATTAGAGATCATATTAAAAATATGAGAAACAAACATATACTAAGTGCTTATTCAAGTATTCAACGTCTTTTACATTTTATTGAAAAACTAATATGCAAAATGAAAGTTCTAGATTTTTTGTCTAAGTGAGTCGCAACATGAGGGTGCCTAGGTGACACACCCCAACCCAGAAAGTCCACTTGGACCCTGAATCGAGCTGTGTTGGCCGACACCTGGAAGGTGATGAAGCCATAAAATGTGATAGAGTGTAGAAAAATGTGAATAATTTAAACCTAAAAATTATTAATACCAGAGTGCGTTGCGAGCGGGAGCGAACCCATTTTACGCACGATGTCAGAGCATAAGTAAGGTACATGAGTGTGGGTAAGAATCATACCCTCAGAAATATCCATCAATACTAAGATTTGCCACAGATTCTTGTCGATACAAACTCAGCAGCTAAAACCTGGAGGGCACCAAACAGAGAGTGTGAGTAAGCAATAAAACCAAGCTTCCCAAAGTTATTACCTCTCTAAAAGTAATGCCCCTAAATGTAAAACTCGTATTGTTTTCCATAAGACAATACAACATATATACATAATCCAAACCATACTCAGAAATGGCCAGAACCACGGTTTGCCATCAACTCCACCATGCAATAATAAGTAGGCCAAATGAACTTAATCAATACAAAATGATATATCAGTCGGAGTCATCTAATATGACATGTACAACTTATCCATATCTCATCAATCATGGCTAGCCAATAGCTCAATAAGTATACCTGCACACGAGTCGGAACCACCTAAAGTGGTATGTACGATAAGACTGGGTGTAAATAAATACGCTCAAGTGCTACGATCACGTGAAGATTGTGAGAATAATCGCGGGTCACCTACGAGTCGGAACCACCTAAAGTGGTCTGTACGACAGGACTGTGCACCTACCTTGGATCCAAGGTGAGCGTAAGGTGCGGGAGGTGAACATCACGTGAAGGACTGTGCCCTGGCCACGGGCGGGAGCACTAACACCGGGGTGCAGGTTTATGAGCTATATTATATCTCAACACAATCATACTCACTAACATCAGTAACATCAACATGTACTCACCTGAGGCTTACCTGGGCGTCCGCGGCGTTATATAGCACTTCAAAGCATTCATAATAGTCAGGTCCAGGTAATATCCATATGAATATGCCATGATGCAATCTAAACCCAAACATTTCATGATATTCCCAAAATATATATAATACGGCGTAACATGTACAATCAATAACACCCTACTCCCAAACTATTTACTTTTGAGAGTAATCATTAGTGATAAGCCCAATTAGACCCTAGTTACATTAACTATCATACTTACCTTTCCTTACTTCAATTTCTTGATTTTTCACGCATTGATTTATGATCAACATTTAATCACCAAATCATAAAGCTAAATCTCACAATTCCCACCAATGTCCCTCACATTGCTCAATTCACTAAACAAGGCTATTGTCTCAATTATTTAATCTCATTTATTATATGGCTGCATCTAACGTCTTGTTAGACTGCCTACGTACCCTAAACAGGGATCAAGCCATTCGTAGTTCGAAATGATTAATTGTAGGTAACAAGCATAGATCACTATAGAAGTGCTTGTGGAACTATCAATTATATGCCTATGAAAGAAAAAGGCCCACTCACCTGGAGTCCACGCTATGATTATCTTGCACGCACATCGAGACATCACGATCCATCGTCGCCTGTGACCAATTATCAAATCACGTCTCAAAGTTTTTACCGATAAAATACATAATTTACATAAAACATATCCTCAAGGACCTTCAAGAATAATTTGAGACCCATTGACCAAAAGTCAACCGTCGATCAAAGATCGACGGTAGGGTCTACAACCCTGTATAGCTCGATTTGGAAGATCCGCTTATCAGATTTCCAATCTGCAACTCCCAACGATCCACAATATGTTTCTAGAATAACATATTAAAATTTCATTACGATCCAACGGCTGGATCTCCGCCATTTACCCAAAACCAAGTGGACGTGAACATTTATTTTACTAACTTACAAATTCAATTCGGGAAGATTCGTACATTGAATTCCCGATCCATAAATTCCTATGATCTTTAAATATTACATATTATAATGTATCCAAGTTTGGTGACGATCCAACGGTCAGATCGTCAATTCACATTTTCATCAAGCAACGTATTGTAACGAATTTAGGTTCCAACGATCAACCTATGTCATTCAAATAACAAAACTGAATTCAAGACATTCGACATAGCCTAAAAATAGCATTGGCGGCCTACTGGCCACACGCCGCCGCACGCGCCGCCGAGGGTGGCGGTCGGCCGCCCCGACTCGCCGGAAAATCCAACTATTTCCAAAAATTCTCAAACTTCACAGAAATCAATATCTCAGTGATTGGAGCAACTTTCATACCTGCCATGAAGTCCAAAAGTGGACGGAAGATGGTCAATTTTGCCCACAAAGCCGGCGGGTGCCTACAACTTCCCGACATCGTTCGTCGTCTACGGTGGTCCAATGGGGTCAAGGTTGGTTGGGTTTTTCTCCTGGGATGATGGGCTACAAAGCCCAAGTCGTGGCATCGGCCATCGCTTTGCCGATTTTCCGGAAAATCGAAAGGGTGGCCGGAGCACTATTGATTTTCGTCAACTTTCGTGGGCTCAAATTGCCACATCCCATGGTTAATCAAGGTGGTTCTTGGGTGAGTTTTGTAGAGGGGAATGAGAGCTTCAAGATGGTGGTGGTGGAATCGAAAAACTCCACCGGAGTTGGCCGGAATCGGCCTTGAAAGATGGGTAGTCGGAGAGGTGTACGGACGGAACCCACGGGAGCTTTTCCCCCCTTTTTTTCTTTCTTTCCTTTTTTTTTTCTTTCTGATTTCTGATTTTTGGCTTCACCCCACAAAGTGGGGATTTAATTTAATTAACACTAAACCTTGAATAACCAATTTCGAACGTCCGTAACTATACCGTTATAATCCGGACTCGCAAACGACTTTCGCCTATACGTTCGTACCAACGAGTACTACGAGGATATGCTAAAAAAATAAGTCTCACATCTCTCAAGTCGATGGTCAACGGAAGTCAAAGTCCTTGCCTCTAGGGCAATTTCGTAAATTCACGCTTTTAAAATAAAATAAAAACGTAAAATTTGGAACGGGTTGTCACACTAGGCAGATCCACACGTGCTAGACAGACGTTTAAGTAGGTTTAAACATTTTTTTTTTAATTTTGAAAAGCCTAGTGATCAATCAAGGCAGTGGCCAACCGCTTAACGCTTAGGCAAAATTTCTTAAAACGGGGATAGGAATATGACAACATTGAATAGTATGAGAACTTGGAATCATGGATGAACAACAAAAAGATGGAATATGCTAACATTAAATAGTATACAATTTTCCCGTACCGTCGAAGTTTCTTAAACCAAAAAAAAGGGCAGCCCAAGATATGAGGATTGAACTGTGAGGGTGGGGCGAGAAGACTCGGATCGATGTGATACCAAGAAGGAGCAGCCCCATGCAGACGTTTGTGAACAAGGATATTGCTGATCTTGTCGCCAAGGGGTAGAGGAGTCACTTACCCAATTATATACAAACGCCATATAGCATTCCTCATAAATCTATATCTAATTATTATTACTTAAGTCCAAACGGAAATTAATCATTTCTATATGACTAATTAGTAAAGATTTTATTGATTTACAGCTAAATAACCTTAAATTTTAATCAGTTAATTATTAGTGCTCATTTAAGAGTAACCCTGGTGTTATATAAAATTTTGATTTTAATCATTCGTTTATAAGTCAAGTCTGTAAAACTTGGTAAATAATATGTTTGCCAGAATGAATATTGTATTGATATCAGAGAGAGATTTATACAGAAGTCTTCCTATAAACTAGCATCTAACTCCTATACAAGAAAGGGAAGAAATAATACAAATCAATTTACATATTACACACCTATTTGTCAATATAATCCCTCAATCATCAGGATTTAGATTGCCTTTTAACACTCTTCCTCAAGTTGGAGAGTGAATGTTGAAAACTCCCAACTTGCGTATCATAACCAAGAAGTCATCTTTGCCCAAAGGCTTCGTAAACACATATTGAATCTTAGTACTAACTAAACCATCTTGAATCTTGTCTCGAATGAAATGACAATCTATTTCAATATGTCGCATTCTCTCGTGGAAGACTGGATTGACAATGTAAAGCCGCCTGGTTGTCGCGGTGAAGTAGAGCATATTCAGGATGTGGCAATTGTAAATCACGCAATAAGCTTCGCAACCATGTAAGCTCACAACATGTCCCCATCATTGCTCTATATTCAGCTTTCGCTGAGGAAAGAGAGACAGTCTTTTGCCTCTCCGTTCTCCATGAAATTAAAGAGTTTCCAGGGAACACACAATACCCAGTAGTAGACCTCCGAGTAAACGGGAAACCTCAATCCCCAAGATCCTTGATACGAAAACAAGTATGAAGAAATTGCTTGAGAGACTTTATAGCCTTTCATCATTTTCGGTGACCAAAGTGCAATAAAATCGAAGAAGGCATTTGAAGATGAAATGAAGCCCGGGTAAAATAAAAACAGATGAATTGAAATTTAGATAACCAAAAGCAGATTACCAAATGTTTTTCTTAATTTCCTCTTAACAAAGTAACACATCACGTTCACAACCACCAGTAGCAGAACAAAAAAGATAAAGTTAGGATCAAGTTTGGATGAATTGATTCAAATCCTCTTTCAGCAATCTAATGATGCATAAATTAAGCGGAGAAATCACTTCATAAACCCTAATCACTGGAAAGGAGGAATCTTTGAAAGGGAAGCTCACCACTGCTATCATAGGGCTTGAGCACAGAGGGCGTCGGAGGCTGAAAACAAAAGCCCGAAAAACAAAAATCCAGGGTCTCCTGAAATTGAAAACATAACCAAATTAAACACTCATGTAGAATCGGAGGCTAGAAACCAAACCCCCAAAATCACAAAAAGGAAATTTGAACACAAAATCCATTTGTAAACCCAAAATCACAAAAAAGAAATTCAAACAACAGATGATATCAATATTGTTCTGATAACGAAAGAAAACGCAAGACCAAGAAAGCCGTAAATCTCACCAAAAAACGGGGGCTTTTATGGGTAAAATTTTCTTCGAATCAAACTCAAACCCCGAAGAAAATTCTACTATTGATAACGCAAGGTTTCAGAGTGAGAGAAGCCGAGCTTGAGAGCGGCCCGAGTTCGAGAGATAAGTGGAATAGTCCAGAGGTTGTAGACAAAGAAGACTTCTGAACGATGATACATGGCTAGCCATTTCAAAAACATAATTTCATTGTACCAAGAGAAAAAAAATGGAGTGGCTGAGGGTATTTCCGCCATTGCACTGTTCATTAATAGTGAAAAACAGTGCCGGGAAACTGGGTTTTAGTATATGTATAATATGTGCGACTTGTGTTGCTAGTGTTGAAGCGTTGGCTTTGAAGTATGGCTGTGAGTTGGGTCTCTCATTGGGTCTGACCCATGTTGTTGTTGAATTTGATTCTCAAGCAACCATTTTATGTTTGTGGGGAACAATCTCTGATGGCAGATGAGAGGCTTTTCCTATTTTAGCAAAGTGTTTGAAGCTTGGGGAAGCCTTTCAGGACTGTTGCTGGTCTTGGATTTCAAGATCAGCCAATTTGACGGCTGACCATTTGGCGTCGTGTAGATGTGTGGAGAAGTGTGATGTGTCTTGGGTTGATTGACCCCTATCTTCGCTAGTGCATGTACTGAATAATGATGGTTTACCTTGTCTACCTTTATTTTGTGTTGGGGGTGCAAGGGGTGACACTTAGAGCTTGGCTTCAAGTGTCGGGTTTTCTACCCTCTTGTACTTCCTATCTGTTTTTTGGTTGTTTGCCTGGTGTTTGGCTTTCGTTGTTCTCTTTGGCATCTCTTGCCTTGGTTTATGTATTTCCAGTTTCACCCCCCAAAAAAAAAAAACCAACAGGATTCTTTATGGATTCTCTTTATGAGCATCTTGGAGATTCGTAGATGTATCCGTTCATTATTCATCGTACAATCAGTTTTGATCAGGGGTTGTTTGTTTTTAATTTTAAATAACAAATTTTAAAATAATTTCTAACTGCACGATATACGATGAACGGACACAATTCATGAATTTCTAGAATCCTCACAAAAAAAAATCCGGATTCATAAGAAAAACCGCACAAAATCATATCGTTGAATAAAATTCGTACAAGAAATTAGGAATTACAGAAAATGACAACATTGAATGGTATAAGAACTGCAAGAGTGAATAGTATAACTTTGGAATCATGGATGAAGGACAAAAGAGGGAATATGCCCACATTGAATAGTATCAACATTCTACTGACGAGGTTTCTTAAAAGAAAAAAGAATTGCAACCCAAGAGATGAGGACTGAACCGTGAGGGTGGAGTGAGAAGACTCGGATCGATGTGATACCAATAAAGAGTTACGACATGCATAAGTTTGTGAAGAATAATATAGTTGATCTTAGCATTCCTTATTGATCCACGTCTAATTAATAAAAAATAAGTTCAAATCAGAAATATATGCCTAATCAGTAATTTTAAGTAATTTATAGCTAAATACCCTTAAATTTTAGTCGGTTAATTTTTGGTGCTCGTTTAAGAGTAATCCTGGTGTTACACAAAATTTTGATTTTGATCATTCGTTTATAAGTTAAGTCTGCATTGCCGTTTGGTACTACGGTCTAGTATTATTTTTCTTTACTTCGCAAAATGCGTATTTAAATAACATTATTATTAGCTTATTGTAAGACCAACCACACCTTCCTAGTGTATATAAATATCGTTCGTTAAAAAAAAAAATGTGCATCACGAAACAATGAATATAATTTGAGAAGGGCAAAAAAGAACTCCATGTGATACAATCATTAAGAGCAACATTTTTCCATTCACTACAAAATTACATTTACTCCAAATTAACTAAACAAGGTTATTAAAGAAATTAAATGATAGACATAAGTACTCCATGCAACATTAGGCAAAAAAAGCACAATAAAACAAACTTGTTCACTGGCACGATCATCTCCCATCACTAACTGGTAATACAACGTGGTTCCTCATATTATGAAACCCCGAACTTGATTCGCCACCTCCTTCATAACTAATAGTTTCCATTGATATTCCTCCAAGCAAGGATTCAGTTTCTTCTAAATTGGAATTATCATTAACCCATGGATGCATGACCATCCTTCTCAGCCCCTCCAGTTCCATTGCAACTTCCTTCATTGTTGGTCTTTCTTCCCCTTTTACTCTCAAGCACCCCTTTGCAAGGTTAGAAACTTCCTTAAGCTGCTCAACGTTTGCCTCAGTCACAATACAATCATCAAGAACTTGCAGCAAGCGGTTGTCTTTCAGTGCTGAAAGAAAATAGTTTGCCAAATTTCTCTCTTCCTCCGGCTTGTCAAAGGAAAGAGCCTTCTTTCTTGTTAGTAGCTCTACGAGGACAACTCCGAAACTATAGACATCGCTTTTCTCAGTCAATTGGCTTGTCTGCAAGTATTCCGGGTCTAAATACCCAAGAGTTCCTTGCACCATTGTAGATAACTGAGGTTCATCCAATGGAACTAATCTTGAGGCTCCAAAGTCAGACACCTTGGCTGTGAGATTCTCATCTAAGAGTATGTTTGTAGACTTGACATCTCTGTGAATGATAGGAACAGAAGCTGCAGAGTGCAAGTATGATAGCACACCAGCAGTTTCTGTAGCTATCCGTAGACGAATTTCCCAAGGCGCGTTGAATTTGGATGATTTGGTTGTGTTATGGATGTATTCAGATAGGGTTCCATGGGTGATAAATTCATAAACTAGTAGGGGGACTTCGGTTTCGAAACAACAACCTAAAAGCTTGACCACATTCCTGTGGTTGATTTGGGACAGTACGACCACTTCATTTATGAATTGCTCTATCTGGTTTTGATCTACTATTTTGGACTTCTTGATTGCAACTACTTGGCCGTCTGCTAAAATTCCTTTGTAGACTGTACCGAACCCTCCTTTGCCAATGATTCTAGTGTCATGATAATTTTTAGTGGCCTTCTCAAGTTCTCCTGCTGTGAAGATTTTTGCCGTATCATGAGAAGATCCTTGCCGTTCTGAAAGTTGCTGTTGTAGCAAGATCCCTCCATTTTGCCTGAAGAACTTCTCCTTCAGCTTCATGAGCTTCCATCTTTTGTATCCCAAATACAACCAAGAGATGCACATTAACAGGGATACGAGGCCTACGCTGATTCCTACATATCCAACAAATTGATTGTAAACCCTGGTAGTTATAACCAAATGGAATGAGTATGTATTGCTATCTAGACCATATGTACCGACCATGTTTTTTTATCACATCCCTAACGAAGTTTGGATTCTTTAAAAACATGTAGAAAAGCATTGAATCAATTGTTAATCACTTGTTACTATATATGTACATGCTTACCAACGACAATTTGGACAACAAAGGTCCGATCAGGGGTGCAACCTTCTCCGTCTTTCCTGCCATCACCATGGTACCCCTTGTGGCAAGAACAAGTATGGTTTCCCTCTGTATTTATACATTTTTGCTTGCATGTATTTAGCTTCGGAACCTTACATTCATCAATGTCTGCAAAACAACATATATAATCCATGCTCAGAAATTAAGCATGTTATTTAATTAGTAGTACTAATAAAGTGAAATAGAACTACCATAGCAGTCATTTAGGTATGGATTCCCTTGGTAACCGTCCTTGCACTTGCAGCGATACCCGGATCCGTTCTCGACATCAGAACACATGGTGTTGCCCTGACATGTGTAATTCATCACTCGTTTCTTCTCAACAACGTTAGAGCATGTCTCATTCCCAACTGACCAATCAAGTACCACCGGAAGTTGTGTTTTTTTCAAATAATCCGACCACAACATATTGGAGAAGAAGTTGAACTTGCCCTCTTGGACAACGAAGGCAAAGCTGCAAGGATTAAAGGAGTACACATCCGTATGATTATCATAACTTCATGCACTTACCTTGAAAGAAGTCATTCCTTGAGCAATGCGTGTTTGACAACAGCCGATACCAGTGCAGGAACCATTGGCAACGTAGTCAATGCTGCCACACACTGTATTGCACCCACCAGTGTATCCGTAGTTTCCATTTTTGTCTCCCTTAATGTGCCCATATGTGTCACAACCAACTGCAACAAACACGTTGTCGGTGTTTGATATGAAGAATTTGGAAAGAGTGACAAAATTGGTGAAGTCGTTAGTCAGCTGGCCTGATTTTTCGAAACATTGTACGGCTGGGTATAGGGTAATGTAAAGCTTCCCATCCACGGATATGTTTGTGACTTCAATCGAATCACTCTTTCTAAGAAATGGTTTTGGGGGGTCATAATGTGTGCTATTACAAGTAATGAGGAAATCCTCATTTAAGTAACAGCCCTCTTTTGTACCAAATGGATATGGGATGCTAACATTCCCACATTTGTCTTGACAACCCGGCTTGACTTCTACTTCACCGGGAGGAGGAGGAGAAGGAAGAGGTGGAGAGGTTAATTGTGTTTGGGCTGAAGTGGCTGCTGCTAATAGTACCTCTATTACTATTAGGAGGATGATAGGTTGCAGAAGCACTTTTTGTTTGCTCATGATCATGGCTTCTAAGTTTTTGTTGTTGAAAAAAATGAGATGTTTTGGTCCTTTTATAGGTAGGTACTAGGTAGGAGGAAGACTTGGAGAGGAAGACTGGAAGACTGGGAGTGGAAGACTGGGAGAGGAAGTCTTGGAGGGGAAGATTTGGAGAGGAGACTTGTGAATTGATTGAGCAAACCTTGGAGAGGATACCTGCCATAACTTATAGGACGTGTTACTAATTCTTTCGTGGACATGGTTCATTTTCACAATCAGACAAAATAATATAAATATCATCAAACAATGTAATTTTGACGAGAAAACATTACCTAGTATACCTACACTACGCTAACTATATCTATGTATATGCTAACCATTACAACTCGGGACTGTAATTATCACGTTTTCGATCTCTATGGAACTTGGAACTTACTCAATGTACGTATCTTCCAGATGGATCTGTAACTATACATGTTCATGAAGCAGAACAAAACGTAGTTCCACAAGTCATTACTAGGAAGTAAGGTGGTTGAAAGAGTCCACCATGACTTTAAACGTAGTCTACAAGTCATTACTGGGAATTAAGGTGGTTGAAAGAGTCCACCATTACTTATGGCTTGGTGAAGAAGCACAACCAGTGACCATTCAAAACTAGATGTATGAGTCTTTAGAGGGCCTACTAATAGAAGTTTCTTTCTGTTTTGTCCAGGTCAATCACTAAAATCACTGTCCATGCTTAAAGACATGACTAGTCACTACTTAGTATTACTGTTTAATGGTATTTCTTTTCACTTGTATTGGAGTGGTCTTAGGTTCGTTTCTCGCCAAAGACAAATTTGGACCACATTATTATGACAAAACTATTATAAGGCTTACCCCACTCCCCTACCCTCTTAGTGTAGATACTATCATTTGTTAAAAAAAAGACATAACTAGTACTTAATTTTCTGCTGGGCCAATGTAAATTGTGATGGGTTTTATCATCGCCTTTCATTCGTTTTGAAGAATTCAAACGAAGTCACTTTTTTTTTTTTTTCTTTTTTAGTACATCAATATTTTTACATTATAAAGAGGAGAAGTTCGGCAAAGCTACACAATGGGCAGCATAATTTGGTATCGAATTCACTATCCACGAGATTTGAACCTAAGACCTCTCACTTCTAAGTGAAGAGGAATACCACCAGACCGTAGTATTGAGTAGCAAACGAAGTCACTTTTAATTAGTCTTGTTTTCACTTGATAGAAGAATCTCCATGTTTGAACCTAGCTAATTGGACTTAACTAATTATGATAAGTTTAAATATATTGTTAAATTAAGAATTAATTAGAGTTAATATTTGAATCAAACACTATCCTTAAAAAGAATGACATGTTATGGTTAGTTTGGCATTGTTGAAATTATTTTAAAAGCAGTTGATGCCCTTAATAGGTGGAAATCAGTTTGGGTTTAAATCGAGGTAAAGAAGGTCCTTGCTCACAAGAAATATATATGTTCTTTACAAAAAAAAACCCTATTACCACTCACCAGTAAAAGTAAAAGGTTATCGTGTGAGTAGAAGCTCTTCTTTGGTTTTTGTCCATGGCTTCTTAGGTAGGCAGTTCATCCTTTTACCTTTAATATGCTTCTATCATATGCTTCATCTTCAAGTAATGGTTAACGATATTTTATCACCTCCTTAATGTAGATAATATCGTTAGTTCAAAAAAGTAATGGTTATCGATTAACTACTTCTCTAATAATGATATATGTGATTAATGACTTGCTAATAAATTAGGGATTTACTATGTATGTGATCTAACACACCAAAGTTCCCTTCACCGTAGTTAGACACGGTTGAATCATTGATTACAATGTATCGGTGGTGTGATTTCCAACAAAAAAAAAAAAAAAAAAAAAAAAAAAGAAAAAAAAAGGAGATTTACATAAATAAGTTGACTCAAGATGAATACCTAGGTGTTGAAACTCGGCTCTAATATGGATCGTAGAGTTTACTCAATTTTGACTCTTGAATAATACAAATTGCAAACAAGCTTTATGAGCCAAACATACCAAAAACTAAACCTTGGGATAATTCACCTAGCAAGCCTAGTGTTTATTTATTTTTATTTTTTAAACAAATGATAGTATATACACTAAAGGGGGTGGAAGAGTGAACTAAGCCTTATAATGAATTTGCCATATGTAGTTCAACTTTACCTTTGACGATAATCGAACTTAAAACTTCTCACTCACAAATGAAAAAAAATACTACCATGTAATAATATTAAGTTGCTAAAAGTAAAAACAGAGGCATTTGAGAATACCTCATTTGGTGCATAATTTGCTCGTTGTTTAGGGTTGTTGCTGTCTAGGGTTAGCAGCAGAGCACCAACCGTCGAACCCAAGACCATGATGTTTTATGCAAGGCACTCAACCATCAGGCTGGGGAAAGGGTCGGTAGCAAGCCTAGTGTTCCTTTTATTTAAAAGCCTAAAGATAGAAGAAAAAAATACCAATTGGACCCCGTACGAATTTGGCGTGCCCATCTAAGTGTAACAAGAAATTAATTAGATGTTCTTTTCTTATCCGGTTTGTTGCACGATAATTCAAAACGTTATCACTTATGCAAAAATCAACTAAATTTGAATGCTTTTATTCATCAAAATAATTATTCAATAAAGGGTAATAATGTTAAGGAAATTAAATATGTAGATTAAATTTTATAAACTAAATAATATAAAAGTTAATTAATAAAATAGAAAATATATGATTCCGATGTTAACATTGCAAAATGAGAAGGAAATCCAAGAAAGTCCAACTGAAAAGGTGGTTAACATCCCCTTAAAATCATACAAAAAATTTGGCTGCAAAATGCATTCAAGAAGCTGGAGAGGCATGACGAAGTAGCCACCATTTGTAATCATCCCAGTCAACCCAACCGTTGCACAACGGAATACATACCGGGCAACAAAATTCAAACATCTGAAGAGCAAAAGAAGAAAAAGCAAAAGCCACTTTTTTACTCAATTCCCACAAATTAGAGAAAATTTTCATTGTAACCATAACATGGATGGTACACCACATATTTTTATATAAGTGGTAGAAAATTTTATATTTTAAGTTATTAACTTTTTAATACACATATCTATTATTTGTATAGTAACACATGATGTATCATCCTGTGTTCTAGTCACAATGAAAAATCTCTTCACAAATTGATTAAAATACTACCACCACTATATGGATTGTGTAACCATTATGTTCCTACATTAATTCAAAATCCAGGAAATGGGTTCCTGCATTAGCAAATGCTCACACAAAAAACACTTTCTACAAGAATTTAACAATGTCCAAGACAAGTTGGTGATTTCACAACCTCCTCCTAGGATCACCATCCCTCCAATTTCTGCTTCCAGCAAAATCTCACCTTGTCCTCAATCCCCTTGCAACTCCAGTTCCTCTGCCTCCTCTATCACTTGCACCACAAGCACTTCCAACCCAAGCGCTTCCTCATTGAGCTCAGCCTTGTCAAGTGCTTCTACGGTCTCCAGGTCGAAAATCGATCGGTCTTTCTCCAACGAGTTCTTGTGGTCGTGTTACAAGGAAAACCCGCATGTCATTCGGATTAACTCGATCAAAGACGCAAGCTTTTCGAGGTTTTTATCATCGGCATTGCCACAAAAGCCAGTTTTGGCCACAGGGGTGAACAAGAAGCAGCCACCGAGCCCGAAAAGGGGAAATGTGTCAGTTACACCACAGAAGAGAGTGAGATCAAGCTCACCAACTTCTCTAGGAAGGCAAAAGAGCTTCCGAAAAGAGCCAGAGAGGCCAATGATCTCTGCATATTCACATCCAAGTAGAACTTTGAGGTCAACGTCTCCAAGTAGAAGGTTCCACACGCCAATCCCCCCCAAAGAAAGCCATTTGAGGCCTTTTAATGCATTGAATGTTAGGCCTGCAGGTTCAAATTGTTGCGCAACTAAATCCACGTCCAGAGCTCGTATCGAGCCACGCAACCCCAACATAAATTACAACAATTCGAGCCGGCTTCTTCGGCCGTGTTTGAAGAGCAGAGAAACAGAAATGAGAATTCACAGGATCACATCTAAAATTGATGAGGTTGCAGCTGGAGAAGCAGTAGCTGACTATATGGACTCACTTCCTGCTGAGGACATTGATAACCCTTTACTATCTCTTGATTGTTTTATTTTCGTGTAGATTAGTGTTGTGTGTGTGTGTGTGTGGTCCTGTGAATTCATTCATTTTATGGTTTGGCAATGTAGAAATGATCAACTGGATCATCAAACTAATCGATACTGCTACTGTATATTTATTTATTTGGTTTGTTTTTTGTTTATATACAATTTACTTATAGCTTTCTAACTTTTTTGTATCGTCATTTAACTATTTGGTTTAAAGGTAATATGAGGAAGGGTTGACGTGTTATTTGGGAATTGAAAGAATTGCGTAGTATGTTGTAGAAAAATTAGATAGTGTATATAACATATTTGTGAGTCTTAATTTATGAATATTGATATATTTGGTAGCTTTTTATAGGAGAAAAAAAAATGATATTTATAGTTTTTTTTAGTGAAAAAAGTTGTTTATCTGTATTAGAGATCATATTAAAAATATGAGAAACAAACATATACTAAGTGTTTATTCAAGTATTCAACGTCTCTAACATTTTATTGAAAAACTAAAATGCAAAATAAAAGTTATAGATTTTTTATTCAAGTGAGTCACAAAATGAGGGTGCCTAGGAGGGTCCACGTGGGCTAGGAGGACGTTTAACTAGGTTTAGACATTTTTTCTTAATTTTCAAAAGCCTAATGATCAATCAAGGTAGTGGCCAGTTGCTTAGCGCTTAGGCGAAATTTTTTAAAACAATGATTGGAATATGACAACATTGAATAGTATAAGAACTTGGAATCATGAATGAACGACAAAAAGATGGAATATGCCAGCATTAAATAGTATAAATTTTTTCCGTACTGTCGAAGTTTCTTAAACAAAAAAAAGGGGCAGTCCAAGATATGAGGACTGAACCATGAGCGTGGGGCGAGAAGACTCGGATCGATGTGACACCAAGAAAGAGCAGCGCCATGCAGACGTTTGTGACAAGGATATTGCTGATCTTCTCGCCAAGGGGTAGAGGAGTCACTTACCCAATTATATACAAACGCCATATAGCATTCCTCATAAATCTATATCTAATTATTATTACTTAAGTCCAAACGGAAATTAATCATTTCTATATGACTAATTAGTAAAGATTTTATCGATTTACAGCGAAATAACCTTAAATTTTAATCAGGTAATTATTGGTGCTCATTTAAGAGTAACCTTGGTGTAATATAAAATTTTGATTTTAATCATTCGTTTATAAGTTAAGTCTGTAAAACTTGGTAAATAATATGTTTGCCAGAATGAATATTGTATAGATATCGGAGAGAGATTTATACAAAAGTCTTCCTATAAACTAGCATCTAACTCCTATACAAGAAGAGGAAGAAATAATACAAATCAATTTACATATTACACACCTATTTGTCAATATAATCCCTCAATCATCAGAATTTAGATTGCCTTTTAACACTCCTCCTCAAGTTGGAGAGTGAATGTTGAAAACTCCCAACTTGCGTATCATAACCAAGAAGTCATCTTTGCCCAAAGGCTTCGTAAACACATCTTGAATCTTAGTACTAACTAAACCATCCTGAATCTTGTCTTGAATGAAATGACAATCTATTTCAATATGTCGCATTCTCTCGTGGAAGACTGGATTCACAATGTAAAGCCGTCTGGTTGTCGCAGTGAAGTAGTGCATATTCAGGATGTGGCAATTGTAAAACACGCAATAAGCTTCGCAATCATGTAAG
This sequence comes from Pyrus communis, assembly GCF_963583255.1. Taxonomy (NCBI): domain Eukaryota; kingdom Viridiplantae; phylum Streptophyta; class Magnoliopsida; order Rosales; family Rosaceae; genus Pyrus; species Pyrus communis. The sequence continues at coordinate 7,256,698 of NC_084817.1, forward strand.
CTCACAACATGTCCCCATCATTGCTCTATATTCAGCTTTCGCTGAGGAAAGAGAAACAGTCTTTTGCCTCTTCGTTCTCCATGAAATTAGAGAGTTTCCAAGGAACACACAATACCCAGTAGTAGATCTCCGAGTAATCGGGCAGCCAACCCAATCTGAGTCCCAGAATGCACTCAACTTCAGGTTGTTTTCGGCTAAAAATAGAAATCTTTGTCCAGGTGCATTTTTTAGGTATTTGAGTACACGTAAAGCTGCCTATATTGAGATGGATCCTTGAGTATTCCTCCAGAGTCAGTGAGCTTGGTTCCTTGCTTCATTGGAAATGAGACCGGACTAGCACCGAATATACCACCATCTTTGAGAATGTCAAGAGTATACTTCCTCTGTGAAATGCAAATACCTTTCTTTGAACGGGAAACCTCAATTCCCAAGAAAAATTTCAAATCCCTAAGATCCTTGATACGAAAACGAGTATGAAGAAATTGCTTGAGAGACCTTATAGCCTTTCATCATTTTTGATGATCAATATATCATCAATATATTACCAACATAGATCAACAAAGCTGTGAAAGATGTACCTTGCCTATGAGTGAATAATGAGTAATTGGGCTTTGATTGAATAAAACCAGCAGCTTTAACGGCTTCAGTAAATTTTGCAAACCATTGGCGCAATGCTTGCTGAAGGCCATATCATGATTTGTTAAGGCGACATACCAAGTGCTCCCCTTATTGTCGGAGACCAGGAGGAGGATACACATAGATTTCCTCGTGAAGATCGCCATAAAGGAATGTGTTGTTGACATCAAGTTGATGGAGATACCAATTGCGGGCTGCAGCAATGGCGAGAAGGCAACGAACTGTAATCATTTTTGCAGTGGGACAGAATGTGTCATGATGGTCGATGCTTGCTGTTTGGGTGAAGGCCTTGGCTACAAGTCGAGCTTTATACCACTCAATTGAACCGTCAGAACAACGCTTGATTTTTATGTACCCATTTGCAATCAATTGGGCGTTTGCCTGGAGGAAGGTAAGTGAGCGTCCAGGTGTTGTTGGATTGGAGGGCCTCAAGTTCTGTATGCATAGCCTGCTGCCAATGGATATTTGAATTTGCCTCTGGAAAAGAAGTGGGCTCGACATCCCGACTAATATTAGTAATAAATGATAAATGCTTGGTTGAGTAACGATTGTAAGAAACAAAATTACAAAGAGGATAACGAGTACCTGGTGAAAGACCGAGCAATGACGAAGACAAAGGGTCTGGTGGCAAAGTCACCTGCGAACAAATAAAGTCCTTGAGAAGAACGAAGGGTTGTTTGGGACTTTGTGATTGACAGACGGGATTAGCAGGTAGTGGAGGTTCAAGATGAGCAGGTGGCGGGGCGATGGGTGGTTCAAGAGGAGCGGGTGGCATGGCAATTGGTGATTCAAGATGAAGAGGTGGCGTCACGATTGGTGGTGCGATGGTAGTTGGTGGTGAGTCGATGTTGGTATTTTTTTAGGGAGAAGAGGGCACCGACGCGGAAGGTTTTGGGTTTGACTGAGAAGAAGAAACTACATTAGGTAAAGATGGATTTGGCACATGGGGACCGATGTCAGGTTCTGGGTTTGGCTGAGGAGAAGGGCAAATTATATCAGAAAAAGAGGAATTTGGCATATTGGAAGCACTAGTGTGGTTAGTGGGCCTGATGCTACCTCTTTTGTTTGGACTAATTGGGTATTATCTTTGGATTGAAAAGGAAAATTATTTTCATAAAAACAACATCGCGGTTGGTGAAAATTTTCTGAGTGTCCAAATCATATAAACGATAAGCTTTTTGCCCAATGGGATAATCGAGAAAAATGCTTTGAGTGGCACAAGGGGTGAATTTAGAAGTGGGTGAGCGGATGTGGCATAGGCGAGGCACCCAAAAACAGCATATAAGTAGGGGGCTTGTTGTAAAGTTTCTCAAATGGTGTTTTCGTGGCAAGGACTTTGGCAGGTAGGCGATTAATAATATAGCCAGCGGTAAGCTCACTTTCTCCTCAAAAACGGAGGGGAAGTTTGGCTTGGAAGATTAATGCCCTAGCGGTCTCAAGGAGATGCCTATGTTTACGTTCGACAACAAAATTTTGTTGAGGTGTGTAGACGTCTTGGATAAATTGGTGCATAGAATAAAACTCACCCCCACTGTCTACTCGATTTGTTGTATTTTGGAATGAAATTGGGTTTGAACAAAGGCAAAGAAAGACTTAAGGATTCCTTGTGTTTTAGATTTATGGCACATGATGTACACCCATGTATATCTCGAGTAGTCATCAACAATGGTTAAAAAAATTAGTGTGCACCGGTGAGTGAAGTGGTTTTGTGAGGACCCCGAATGTCATAGTGTATGAGAGAGAAAGGATGAGAAGTAGAAATTGTACTTGTCCCAAATGGAAGACATGTTTGTTTGGCCAAAGAACATATATCACAAGCTATCATGAGAATACAAAAATTTCAAGAAGGATTTTGATAAAAATTCTAAACAGCTTGGAGAAATGTGACCTAACCGTTGATGCCACAAATTGGAAGAAACGGTAACAAGATTACATGAGGGTTTATTTTTGTAGAAAGATTGTTGAGTGGCCAATGCCACAAGGTGGTAAAGTCCTCCGTGTTGTTTACCTAGACCAATCGTCTTCTTCGTAACCAAGTCTTGCAAAATACACCAATATGAAAAGAAAATTACTGAGCAACTCAATCCTCTTGTAATCTTGCTAACCGACATAAGGTCAACTTTAAATTTGGCCACACCCAAAACATTCTTCAATTGAATATATGAATTTAAAGATAAATTGCCAATAGAAGTAATAGGAGCCTTTTCTCCACTAGTGGTAGGGAAGATTTGATGATGGTGTCGAGCGAGTGTGGGGAAGACGTGATGTGGTCTGTCGCCCCACTATCAATCAACCATGGACAGAGACGCTCCGGGAGTTTAGACAATACCGATGTACTATCTGCAACATAGGCTTGAGGAGCAGTTGGGTGCCCAGCTCTCTTGTTTATGATGGAGATTATTAATTTGTTGATATTAGATGTCAGAAAGTGATCTGCACCAAGTAAAGCGATTGTCTCCATTGGAGACGAGAATGAAAAAAAAAAAAAAAGGACTGGAGGCTTTTGACAGGAATCAATGACACAATAAAATAGAAGAAAATGCTCGCTCTGTAGGCGCGAGGAATCTAGCAGCGGAAAAGAGAAGGCGGAGCCGAGCAAGGATTAATCCTGCTCTGATACCATGTAAAACTTGGGAAATAATATGTTTGCCAGAATGATTGTAATGATATCAGAGAGAAAGATTTATACAAAAGTCTTCCTATAAACTAGCATCTAACTGCGGTACAAGAAGGGGAAGAAATAGTAGAAATCAATTTACATCTTACACACCTAGTTTTCAAATATAATCCCTCCATCATCGGGATTTAGATTGCCTTCTTACAAAGTCTGCATTAAGATTCAAAGGGAAAAAAAAAGTACTCCATGGGATACAATCATTAAGAACAACTTTTTTGCATTCACTACAAAATTACATTTACTCCAAACTAAACAAGGTAATTAAAATTATTTAACTCTGGACATAAGTACTCCATGGAACATTAGGCAAAAAAAAAGCACAATAAAACAGACTTGTTCACTGGCACAGTTATCTCCCATCACCAACTGGTAATTCAACGTGGTTCCTCATAGTATGATACCCCGAACTTGAATCGCCACCTCCTTCGTAACTAATAGTTTCCATTGATATTTCACCAATCAAGTGCTCGGTCTCTTCTGATATGGATTCATCATTGACCCATGGATGCATTACCATCCTTCTCAGCCCCTCCAGTGTCATTGCAACTTCCTTCATTGTTGGTCTTTCTTCTCCTTTTACTCTCAAGCACCTCTTTGCAAGGTTAGAAACTTCCTTAAGCTGCTCAATGTTTGCCTCGGTCACAATACAGTCATCAAGAACTTGCAGCAAGCGGTCGTCTTTCAGTGCTGAAAGAAAATACATTGCCAAATTTCTCTCTTCCTCCGGCTTGTCAAAGGAAAGTGCCTTCTTTCTTGCTAGTAGCTCTACAAGGAGAACTCCGAAACTATAGACATCGCTTTTCTCAGTCAATTGGCTTGTCTGTAAGTATTCGGGGTCTAAATACCCGAGAGTTCCTTGCACCATTGTAGATAACTGAGCTTTGTCCATCGGAACCAATCTTGAGGCTCCAAAGCCGGACACTTTGGCTGTGAGATTCTCATCTAAGAGTACATTTGTAGACTTGATATCTCTGTGAATTATAGGAACAGAAGCTGCAGAGTGCAAGTATGACAGCACTCCAGCAGTTTCTGCAGCTATCCGTAGACGAATTTCCCAAGGCGCGTTGAATTTGGATGATTTGGTTGTGTTATGGATGTATTCAAACAGGGTTCCATGGGCGACAAATTCGTAAACTAGTAGGGGGACTTCGTTTTCCAAACAACAACCTAAAAGCTTGACCACATTCCTGTGGTTGATTTGGGACAGTACGACCACTTCATTTATGAATTGCTCTATCTGGTTTTGATCTACCATTTTGGACTTCTTGATTGCAACTACTCGGCCGTCTGCTAAAATTCCTTTGTAGACTGTACCGAACCCTCCTTTGCCAATGATTCTAGTCTCATGATAATTTTTGGTGGCCTTCTCAAGTTCTCGTGTTGTGAAGATTTTTACCGTTTCATGAGAGGATCCTCGCCGTTCTGAAAGTTGCTGTTGTAGCATGATCCCTACATTTCGCTTGAAGAATTTCTCCTTTAGCTTCATGAGCTTCCATCTTTTGTATCCCAAATACAACCAAGAGATGCACATTAACAGGGATACGACGCCTACGCCGATTCCTACATATCCAACAAATTAATTGTAAACCCTGGTAGTCATAACCAAATGAAATGAGTATGTATTGCTATCTAGACCATATGTACCGACCATCTTTTTTATCACATCTCTGACGAAGTTTGGATTCTTTAAAAGCATGTAGAAAAGCATTGAATCACTTGTTAGTATATATGTGTATGCTTACCAACGACAATTGGGATAACAAAGTTCGGATCACGGGTGCAACCTTCTCCGTCTTTTCTACCATCACCATGGTACCCCTTGTGGCAGGAACAAGTATGGTTTCCCTCTGTATTTATACATTTTTGCTTGCATGTATTGAGCTCTGGAACCTCACATTCGTCAATGTCTGCAAAACAACATAACCCATGCTCAGAAATTAAGCATATTATTTTAATTAGTAGTACTAATAAAGTGAAATAGAAATACCATAGCAGTCATTTAGGTATGGATTCCCTTGGTAACCTTCGTTGCACTTGCAGCGATACCCGGATCCATTCTCGACATCATGACACGTTGCGTTGCCCTGACATGTGTAATTCGGCACTTGTTTCTTCTCAAAAACGTTAGCGCAGGTCTCATTTCCAACTGACCAATCGAGTACCACCGGAAGATGTGTATTTATCAAATAATCCGACCACAACATATTGGAGAAGAAGTTGAACTTGCCCCCTTGGACAACGAAGGAAAAACTGCAAGGATTAAAGGAGTACACGCTCGAATGATTTTTAAAACTCGTTGCACTTACCTCGAAAGAAGTCATTCCTTGAGCAATGGGTGTTTGACAACAGCCGATACCAGTGCAGGAACCATTGGCAACGTAGTCTTTGCTGCCACACACTGTAGTGCACCCACCAGTGTATCCGTAGTTTCCATTTTTGTCTCCCGTAATGTACCCATGGGTGTCACAACCAACTGCGACAAACACGTTGTCGGTGTTTGATATGAAGAATTTGGAAAGAGTGACAGAATTGGTGAAGCCGGGAATCGGCCGACCTGATTTTTCGTAGCATTGTACGGCTGTGTATTGGGTAATGTAAAGCTTCCCATCCACGGATATGTTTGTGACAATCATATTACTCTTTCTAAGAAATGGTTTTGGGGGGTCATGATGTGTGCTATTACAAGTAATGAGGAAATCCTCATTTAAGTAACAGCCCTCTTTTGTACCAAATGGATATGGGATGCTAACATTCCCACATTTGTCTTGACAACCCGGCTTGACTTCTATTTGACCGGGAGGAGGAGGAGAAGGAAGAGGTGAAGTGCTTAATTGTGGTGTTTGGGCTGAAGTGGCTGCCGCTAATAGTACCTCTATTATTATTATTATTATTATGAGGATGATAAGTTGCGGAAGCACTTTTTGTTTGCTCATGGTCATGGCTTCTAAGTTTTTGTTGTTGAAAAAAGAGATGTTTTAGGGTTGGTTTGGTATTGTTGTGCTTTGAAAAAAAGCTGATTCTGCTGTGCTGTGAAAATAAGCGGCTGTGAAATAAAGTAGCAGAGTGTTTGGTAAACTTTTTTATAAAAGTGCTTTTGAAAAAAAAAAAAAAAATAGTATTATAGTGTTTAGTAAACTTTTATGTAAAATAGATGTGAAAAAAAACCAATTTTTCAAAGCTGGGTTTTGCAGCTTCTTGTTTTTGGCTTTTTTTCACCCAAAACTGTGAAAAAAGCTGAAGCTGAATGTTTACCAAACACAAAAACAGCTCCCAGCTTTTTTTGATACTAGCTTTTTTCAGAATCACCTCAGTACCAAACCAGGTTTTAATCCCTTTATAGGTGGGAGGAGGAAGACTTGGAGAGGATACTTGTGAATCGATTGAGCAAACCCTGGAAAGGATACCTGCCAGAACTTTAGATATTGTTATAAAAGTGGATTACCCACTTGAAGAAAAAGAGGCACCGACAGCCAACAAATACTGAAGGTGTGATGCCCATTTTCACATTTCTTGGCCTTACCAATGAAGATAATTTCTCCGTATAAAGGCTTATTAGCTCATAAATATAACAGAGAAATATAGATACAATGTATTGTTTTCATTATTATGTAAAATTCAGTATGATAATGAGAGAGACTACTGCTACAACCCTAAGGACATAGGTACACTTGCCGAACCTTGTAAATATCGTGTCTTATTTATTTTATATTCCATTGGACACATGTCATCAATTTCACAACATGCTATTAACACGAAAAACTCTAGTCTAAGAGGAAAGCACTACACTTCCCGGTTTAACATGAACTAGACCCAAACCATTTGTCAAGCCATGAAAGTGCTATATAGAATCCAAACCCAAGACTGTTTGAAACAACAGCATTCTCACGTATTGCCCATTTCTCTTTTCCACCTATTTTTTGTTCATTGTGACAGAAGCGCCCTTCTGAAATTCAGTGAGAATTGAGATTTCTAACGACTTGAAAGTGAGATGAAAGAACTGTTGTATTTGACAATTGGTTTTCAGAGATCTCAGAAGATTCTCATCAGATTTGGAAACCCAGATCATGTTGTTCTCGACGGTCCCTGAGGACTCATAGTGATGCTAGTTTTGAGTTTTTGGAACTAATCTTGAGTAAAAATGCAAGTTAATCATAGAAAATCTCTTAAAGTGCTTTCTGTAAGAAGTACTAGTTATGCGTTTTTTGCAATAAGTATTTTAAGTACTTTTAAAATTCAAAACTATTTTTGCTAAAAGTACTTTCAATCATTTTAAAATCATTTCCAAACGAATCATAAATACAAGTTGAACTCCAACAATAAGATACCATTAATATGTCGTTTGTCAATTAAACCGCCGTATATCCCATGGCTGCGTGCAAGTCATATGTAGATAAGATGTGCCATGACTCACATTTTCTTCTACAGTGCTGACGTAAGCAGGGTGACGCCACTGCCTGACGATTGGGTGCTGACGTAACTACTGCCTGAGGGTTGAGTTGGTGTGTGCAGGATCATCCTACCGTTTTTAGAATTAGAAAATTTAAAATAGGTCTAATTTTATGAATCACCTTTTGAAATATGTTCAATTTTTAGTGATTTTTAACTTTTAAAATAGATCCAATTTTTAGTTACTTTGAACCCATGTCAAAATACCCTTTTCGGAATCCCGTTTTCAACCATCTCTCTGATTGAAGGAATCACATCACATTGGCCAAATATCTTATTCATGATTATAATTTATTATTTTTTATAACCGGAAAAAAATATTATTTAAATTATACAAAATTTCCCAATTAAAATTGTCATTAAGAGCTGCTAAGAGCTGTTATTGTCAACAAGGGTTGTATGGACATGGCTATTGTCAATATCAATTATTACTCACAGTAAATGTTGTCAAGTGAGGTTGATTTAGGGGTGGGCAAATGGGTAGAGGAACTGCGGGTCGGGACGGGTAGTGTAGGTTCGGGGCGTGTACGGGTTGGGTTCTATTTTTTTTGAGAACAAACGGGGCGGGCTGGTTCCTAAACCTTAGAAAAATGGGACCCCAGACCGACCCGTTTCTAATTATAATCAACGATCGAGATTAAATGATAACCTATCATGCAATATGAACCGTTAATTTCTAACCTAGGTTCCAGAAGCAGTTTTAGGCTTTCAGTCTCACTTTCTCACTCCCACCTCTCCACCATCCCTCGACTCCCTCGACTCGACTCCGACGACATCCCAGAGAACGCCCATCACTGCCGCTACGACCAACACAACGGCACCACCACCACCCATCCAGCCATCCTCCGACCTCGACGACATCTGTTACTTCGTCGGCTATCGTAAGTCTACTTCTCTGAATTTTATTTTTGTTGATGCGGAGAATCAGTAGCACTAACAAGTGTAGCATGAATAATAGGATTTGATTAGAGACTAAATCTTTAGGTGTGAGTAATTTGATGAATGCATGAACATTTGGGGTGAAGGAATTGTGGATCTGTTTAGATGGGAGTGAGATTTGGGATTTGAGATTTGGGATTTGTGTTGGGATTTGGCTATTGATTGGAATTTGGGATTGGGATTGGGATCGGGATTTCAATTTGAGTGTTTACTACGTTTTTCAGATTTGGGTTTTTTTCTTCTTCTAGTTTTTACTTACTTCCTTTTCCTCTTTAATTCCTTAATTATAAAATTCAATTGCCAACCTCTGTTTACAAAATGTCGATAAACTGTAAATTGATTTCAAGTAAAGGCCTGTATTCTTTGATTTCATGGAGATCTTACTTGATCATCTTTGATTCAAGTAGTCCCTCCCTACGTTTTGATCTTTGTGAATGTTTGATTCCAAATGCTGCAATAAATACCTCTCTTCCTTAATTATACAATGTATGCTTCAAGCCTTTAAGAGTTGTTAGACTACTAATAGGGTTTTGTTAGGTGAATGGGAAATTATGATACGGAACGGAAATGGTTTCACAGTTTTCATACTGTAGGTTTCTAGCGAAAGATTAAATACTGCTTCGAACCCAAAACAATTTGGTTCTTCTTTATTTTTAAGCTATCTGTACAGCCTCCTTAATCCAGTCTGTGGTTGTACTTAAATGGTTTGTAGGGATTGTTGATTGCAATCATTTGTCTATATCGTAAATGGTTTGTGATTGATTTCTTCAATTTTTGTTGTGTTATGTTTGTCTTTTCGAGATGTCCCTTCCCTCATCTTGTTTTGCTGCAGCTCTACTTTACCTCCATTTTTGTTGTACTCATTTGTCTTAATTTGGTCATTTTTTGTGTGTTGAAGTGCTTGCTTGTTTTGTGATGTTTACGCTACATTGAATGGCATTGGCAGGGGATATGCGAGATTTGTGAACATAAGAGATGGAGGCGGTGCAACCCCATTGCATTTAGCAACCCGCCAAAGACGGCCAGAGCGCGTTCATGTTCTTTTAGACAATGGGGCTCTTGTTTGTGCTTCAGCTGGTGGATATGGGTAATTATCTATATTAATTATTACTCATGTTATAGATTTATAGTAATACTTTGACAGTTAGATTGATTGTAGTACCATATGTGTGCAGCTACCCTGGAAGTACACCGCTTCAATTAGCTGCTCGTGGTGGATCCTTAGATTGTGTCAGAGAGTTGCTTGCTTAGGGAGTGGATTGGCTTCAAAAAGACTTTTTTTGGGTAACTTTCTTTAATCTATGAATTTGGACGATGTGTTATTATTTTGGATGATGTATTGTTATTTTGGACTCTCGGAATTTGGATGTGTTGTTATTTTGGACGTTGGTAGTGCCGTAGTGGTTGAATGATAGAATTTGTGCAATTGCAATTTGTGCAAATTTTAGCTTTTTTAAAAAAATTTTAAAAAAAAAAAAAAAAAAAAAAAAAAAAAAAAAAAAAAAAAAAAAAAACAAGGACCCATGGACCCAGCCTGAACCAGCTCGTTTCAATTGGGCTGGATAAGGTTCGGTTCCTATATTGAAAACTGAAATGCCAGACCCGGCCCGGCCTATCTCATTTGAACCAAGGTCTGGTCCAGTCCCTTCAAAATTGGGCCCAGTTCGACCTGTGCCACCCCAAGGTTGATCCATAAATCCATTATTTCTAATTATTACTCACCGTAAACGTTGTCAAGTGAGATTGGCCCACAAACCCATTATTTCTGGAAAAGGATCCAACGATTAGGGATGGGCACGGTGCGGTTCGGTGTGGTTCCACCTCTAAATTGGAACCGGAACCGAAATATATTAACGGTTCGATTCGGTGCGGTTCCACTTAAATTTATGACTAGAACATTACGGTTCGGTCTACACCGGTTCCGATTCGGTTCTTGCCGGTTTACGGTTCCTAATAATAAATTATTTGAACACCAAATCATTATGCATTCAAATACATCTTCTAAAACTGATTACATAAAGTTGCATACAACACATCTTTTTTAATGCAAATGTCTTTGGTAGTGGCACCAAGTCAACAAAAAGAGACAACTAAAATACATATGCACTGGTCAATCAGTCAACAAACAAAAAAATGATGAAACAAATGGCAAGTTTTCAGACTTCAGAGAGCAAGCAAGAAGCAACAGCTCCTGTACACAATTTTTCAACCTATTTTTCAACCTATTATACCATGACATGTGTGTGTATATATAATTTATTTATTTATTATTAATAAAACGGTTCGGTTCGGTTCGGCCGGTTCTTGGTCATTCGAAACCGGAACCGGAACCGGTTTGAACGGTTCGGTTCGGTTTTTCACTCAAAGTTGACTTTTTCGGTCAACACGGTTTTTTTCGGTTTTTTTTCTTACGGTTCGATGCGGTTTTGCGGTTTGGCGGTTTTTATGCCCACCCCTACCAACGATCATGGCTATTGTCAATATCAATTATCACTAAATGTTGCCAAGTGAGGTTAATCTACAAACCCATTATTTCTGGAAAAGGATCCAACGATCATGGCTATTGTCAATATCAATTATTACTAAATGTTGCCAAGTGAGGTTAATCCACAAACCCATTATTTCTAATTATTACTTACAGTAAATGTTGTCAAGTGAGATTGACCCACAAACCCATTATTTTTTGAAAAGGATCCAACGAACATGGCTATTGTCAATATCAATTATTACTCACAGTAAATGTTGTCAAGTGAGGTTGATTCACAAGCCCATTATTTCTAATGAGTAATTACTCACAGTAAATGTTGCCAAGTGAGGTTGATCCACAAACCCATTATTTCCAATTATTACTCACAGTAAATGTTGTCGAGTCCTCGCCGGAATCCTATCGGATTCGAATGGGGTTTGGCTCCTGTCGTGAACAGAGAGTGTGTGCAAGAGAGGTTAACGAGAGGGAGAGTTAGAGGGGCCAGATGTTGGTTTGGGTCGATCTCGCCGGAGATGACGGCGAGCGGTGGTGGTCCTCGGTGTTCACCTGAGACGGGGAGGGTAGTGTCCGAGGGGGAGAGAGAGACGAACGGAAGAGGAGATGAGGGAGAGAGAGTGTCCATGAGAGGTGGAAAATAATGCCACGTGGCAGCAGCTGAGAGGGGTTTGAAATAAAATAATATAAGAAAAATGAAAGATATGTCCGGGATAATAAGGAGAGGACACGGGAACAAAAAGGAAAGGAGACCCACATGAGGGGTTCCCACGAACACAGAAATCTCACCAGAAAATAATAATAAAATAATAAAGGTGATCTGAAATAATGAATTTACTAAAATACGCTTTTATTTTGTAGTTTCGTAAAATCTTCATCGTAGTTCGATTTCATTTCCGCTTGCGCTTTCGTAGCGACGAATACTACGACAATATGCTAAGAGAATGGTTCTTATGTGTTACGATACAATGGTCAACGAAAGTCAAAATTCTCACTTCTAGTGGCATTTTCATAAATTCACTCTTTTAAAATTAATAAAATTGTAAAATTAAGGATGGGTTGTCACAATAAGTTTATAAATAATAAATGTGCTATAATTACTTAAATTTGATAAGTTTTTAAAATAAGAACTTATATTAGATTTTGAAAACCATTCATGTTAAATCTAAAAACAATCTTATTGAAGCCCTAAAATCTAAAAGCCCCATATATACCAGTGTTGCCAAGAGGAGGTGTAATAAAGAAGATTGTGGCCGACTTAGTTAAACGCTCTTAACCAACTGATCTACGTTCTCACCACGATGAAATTATGTATGAGATGTATGTGTTAGAGCAATATTAGAAAATATGAAAATTATAAAAGAATTCCATGATAATAATCATCAAGAAAATCACAACATAAATTTTATGATTAATATAAACAATGAGAGAAAAAGTAAGAAATCTTGACAAACTTGGAGATTGAGGCTTGCATAAATACAGCGTCCTAAAGACAAAATTTCGTCCTTACTCTTGTGCTTGTAGTTCGATAGACATCCGTCTCCCAAGATTCAACAATTTATAATCCGAAGTCAAAGCACTTCAATCTTTAAACTTCATATATAATTTCCAAGAGTATGTGCATGTATTTATGTATATATATTTATGAAGCCGAAATAACCCCAAGAAATCCCCCATTTGGTGGTGGAATTGTAATTAGGGTTGGAACTTGTATGGATCTATTTGCAAAATCCTATTTGGTGATGATCCTAGTTAATGTTAGTAGTTTTCATGATCATGACTTGTTTGATATGGGAATTCTTGCAACTGAATTTTGTTTTTGGTAATTCAAGTCGCAATGACAATTTTCTTGATTGTGTTCCAAGTTTTTGGAATTTAGATTAATTTGTTTTTCTTTTTCCTTTGCCTAAGTGTAGGGAGCATTTAAATTTCCGCAGTTGTTCTAAAATTAGGACGAGAAAATTTATTTGGCCAAAATTAGATACAGTTGACTCATTGATTGCAATGTATCAATTGTGTGATTTCCCAAAAACAAAAGAGATTTGCATAATAAGTTGAGCCGAGCTGAATACCCAAGTATTAAAGCTCAGGTCTATAAGGTAGTAGAGTTTACTCGATCTTAGCTTTTGAATAATACGAATTGCAAACAAGCTTTACGAGCCCAATTTACCAAAAACCAAGCACTGGGATACTAGTTCCAACTTTTTTCTCCTGTACCGAGCTTGAACACACCAAAGCGACCGGAAAAAAATAAAAATAAAAACTTTATTTGTATTGAAAAATATTTACTTCCCCAATTGAAGTAAAAATGGAGTAAAAGCTTAAAGACAGGAAAAAAAAAAAAAAAAAAGGGTTTAAATGAGCCGACCAATTGGACCACGGACTAATTTGGCATGCCCATGTAAGTGTAACAAAAAATTAATTAGATGCTCTGTGCGAAAATTCAAAATGATTATATTTTATGTCGTTCTTTAAATATCAATTATGCAAAAATCAACTAAATTTAAAATATTTTATTCATCGTACAATTATTCGATAAAATGAGAAGGAAATATTAATCGGCTGATTAAACAATTTTAGATTTGATTAACTTTTAATAAAGTTGATCTTCAAAGGGTAATGATAGGATTTTACTATTTGCAAAAGTAGGGATAAAAACATTTAAAAATACTTGTAATAGTACAATGTTATTGTAGTTAGCAGCTCCAGCAATGTCATTTTTCACAAGAATTGAATGAATAATTTATGTAAATACCAAATCTTAATTAATTATTTGAAAACAAAGTTTGGAAGGGTTGATTTAATGTCCTAAAATATTAAAAACGAAATTAATTAAAAACAATTAAATAAATTGGGAAAGTAAAAAAAAAAAGTTTTGAAAATAAATTTAAGCACTAGGGTTCAGCCGTCAGCTTAACAATCCTACGTAGTTCTTCCAATTACTTATGACTTACACATGCATATTTGAAGGTTAGGTTTTGCTAATATATATCCTTCTTGGAACCTTCAACATAGAACGTATGTCTAACATGCAACTCGTCTATGGCATCCAGATCGAATGTGAACATGCAAGACTCATTAAGTTTTGTGAAAACCTTTTGAAAAATCATATAACCCTTAAGATGTGTTGTCCATCCTAAGAAGTTACACAAATTAATCACAAGAAGCTAGCGCCAATTCCAGGGACAGCCCTCCGCCAAAATTGCATCAAATTACTTTTCGAAATATCCTAATGGTAACCAATCATCAAGACAATTAGATAGTTTAAATCGGTGATTAATAATTCAAAACTTGCATGCATAATATCATAAGCAAATTGAAAAGAGATCACATATTCTTGCTAGGACTTGTGGCCTCACCCTAACAAACGAAACTAGTTACAAACAATCATAAAACAAAATATTATTAAGAATATGGATAGAAAACACCTTGAAAATAAACTTCAAAGCTCTCAAAAGTGTGTGTGTTTCCTCCTTTCCTTCCTTCTTTTCTCTAAAAAAACCCTAATGGCTAAAAAACCTTATTTATACTACCAAAAAATAAAACCCTACCTATCTTGGAATAATACTAGAAAACCAAATAGAATAAGATAACTAGGAAATAAAAGGTTTCCAATTTAAACTGAAATTCGGACTTCTCAGAAAATCGGATTTTTGACCGACCCAATCAACTCCGATTTGCTCCCAAAAGGTCTCTTTTGAAAGCTGAAGACGTCCCCTACAAATCCTCAAAAGGAATAGTCCTCAAAATATGTCATTTTGACCTCCAAAATACCCAAAATGTCCAGAAACGTCAACCTGGGAAAGTTGCGCGTTGGGTCTTTATTTCATCGCCACGGTCAAATGGATTGGTAGAAAAATCTGGAATTTTGATAAAATTATCTTGTAAGACTCAAGAACATCCTCCAATTGGAATCACTCCAAAATTCATCCGTTTGATCACTTTTTGCTTCGAAGTCAAATGTTTTATATTGAAAATACATAACAAAATATCAAAATTTTACCAAAATAACCAATAAACTATAACTAAGAATAGGGTAAAATATATGGTATAACATAAACTCATCAGGTAAAATAGAAATTATATGATTCCGATTATCTTGCAACATTGCAAAATGAGAAGAAAATTCAAGAAAGTCCAACAGAAAAAGGTCGATAACATCCCCATCTTCGCATGTAAAGAAAATCATACAAAAAGTTGGCTGCAATGTGCATATTAGAAGCCGGATTTAGCCACCATTTGGTACATCCCTGCCAACCTAACCGTTTTACAACGGAATTCATACCCCGCAACAAAATTCAAATATCTGAAAAGCAAAAGAAGAAAAAGCAAAAGCCACTTTTTCCCTCACTTCCCGCAAATTAAATAAAAATGCTACCACCACTGCATAAATTGTGTAACCATTATCTTCCTACATTAATTCAAAATCCACGAAGTTGGTTCCTGCATTAGCAAATGCTCACCCAAAAAACACTTCCTACAAGAATTTAACAATGTCCAAATGTCCAAATGTCCAATGCAAGTTGATAATTTCACAACCTCCTCCTAGGATCACCATCCCTCCAATTTCTGCTTCCAACAAAATCTCACCTTGTCCTCAATCTCCTAGCAACTCCACGTCCTCTGCCTCCTCCTTCACTTGCACCACAAGCAATTCCAACTCAAGCGCTTCCTCATTAAGCTCAGCCTTGTCAAGTGCTTCTAAGGTCTCCAGCTCAAAAATCAACCGGTCTTTCTCCAACGAGTTCTTGTGGTCGTGTTACAAGGAAAACCCTCATGTCATTTGGATTAACTCGATCAAAGATGCAAGCTTTTCGAGGTTTTCCTCATCAGCATTGGCACAAAAGCCAGTTTTGGCCACAGTGTGAAGAAGAAGAAGCCGCCAAGCCCCAAAAGGGGAAATGTGTCAGTTACACCACAGAAGAGAGTTAGATCAAGCTCACCAACTTCTCTAGGAAGGCAAAAGAGCTTCCGAAAAGAGACAGAGAAGCCAATGATCCCTGCAGATTCACATCCAAGTAGAACTTTGAGGTCACCCTCTCCAAGTAGAAGGTTCAACATGCCAATCGCACGCAAAGATTTTAGCCATTTGAGGCCGAGTAATGCATTACATGTTTAGTGACGGATCCATGATTTCAAGATAGGGGGGTCCCAAGATAAAAGTTAAAAAAAAAAAAAAAATATTAGCCTAATTTGATTCTATAGCACTATTTTTTATTGAATTTGGTTCATTAAATAATCAAATTAATCAACCATATCAAGTGACCCATTGGTAAGGGTGCGGATTTCGGCTCTCAAAAAACAAAAAACCGGGAGGTCCCGGGTTTGAGGCTCCAAGCTGGTGAGTCTGCTTGACTGTGGCCAGGAAAAAGCTGAAATGCCTCTATAGTCTTCTAGGGATGGATAACCGTGACTTGTCACTAGTTATCCCGTTTTAAAATAATAATAATAATAATAATAATAATAATAATAATAATCAAGATTAATCTCAAATGTAATAAAACCAACAAATTCTCCTCAGAAACATAACGCATCAATTAATGACTCTACAAAGATGAAATTTGTTAATGTAACATGTATATTACAATTGGGAGTTGAGAATAGAGTTTAGGATTAAAAAACTTAAATGAATTTGGAAGAAATAAATTTAGGTAGCTAGAGGTGGTGGAACGGCAAATGGTGCTAGGGGATGGGGTAACTTGAGTTTAAAGTTGGGAAGTTGCGACGATTTGGAGGATTAAAACAAAAATTAGAAACCTCTTCTTCTTCATTATAAGCACTGCTGCATGCACATCCATGGAGGCAACAAGCCTCTCTGTTGCACTTGCCCAAATTGTTGGAGGGTCCCAGATTAAGGTCCGTCACAAGTGTTTCGGGCTTCTGGAGGGTCCCGGGACCTCCCGGGCCCCTATATGGATCCGTCCATGTACATGTTAGGCCTGCAGGTTCAAATTGTTGCGCAACTAAATCCACATCCAGAGCTCGTATCAAGCCACACAACCCCAATACAAATTACAACAATTCGAGTCGGCTACTTTGGCCTTGTTTGAAGAGCAGTGAAAAAGAGAAGATAATTCACAGGATCACATCTAAAATTGATGAGGTTGTAGCTGGAGAAGCACTAGCTGACTATATGGACTCTCTTCCAACTGAGGACATTGATTGTTGGAGCAATATTAGAAAATATGAAAAATAACAATATACTTCCACTGATAATAATCATAAAGAAATTCACAACATCAATTATATATGAAATTAATATAAACAACTAGAGAGAAAGTTAGAATAACTGACAAACTTAGAGATTGAGGCTTGCATAAATGCAATGTCCTAAAGATAGAATTTCGCCCTTACTCTTGTGCTTGTAGTTCGGTAGGCGTCCATCTCTCAGGATTCAATAATCTATAATCCGAAGTCAAAGCACTTCAATCTTCGGACTCTGACGAACTTTATATATTCCGTACTCTCAAGACACGACTCGGAATTTGACACACGAAGCATGTGAGAAACAAAGTGGGGAAACCTTATTTCTCAAGAGTAAAAATTAACTCTAATTTTCTCTATTTAATACCAATGGTTTCATGAGTTTATATAGAATCCAATTTCTACTTATCAAAGAGATGTAACTTTTCATCTATAAGTATACATCACTTATAAAGGGAATACAACTAAACAACATAACATTTCTAAGAAATTGGTTAACAATATTTTTCATTCAATTATTAAAATTATATACTATAACATATAATATATAATTTCCAACAATCCCCCACATGAATGAAAAATTAGGAAGAATTTGAGAGTACAGGCGGACAAGAGATGCATCGAGAGATGTGTCTTTTGGACTTGAACCTACCCTAGTGAATAATTATCGGATTTACTTGGTGACGCAGTGAATATAGAATCTTGAACTGTTCACCGCAGTAGTAAACCGAGACAATAAGCAACACACATCACTAATCCTAATATATTCTGGTTCATACGGTTGTGTTCATTTTGGTCCTGAACAAATCCCGGATTCATAAGAGCTTTAGAGAATTTAGCCATCTCATACTCATAAAAGCGACCCACTTCTACTCTCGCATAGGTGACCACTGATTAAGAATAGTCTGCTCTATTCCTCTTATTTATAAGATATCACTGTCATTAAGTATAAATATACATCCTAAAACTTCTGCAGACAACACACTTCTTCCACCATAGGAATGAGGTATATAGTGTGTTAACTTCTTTGAATCATGCCCAACCAGTTTGCCTATTGAACTTAGACCATGGGATCTCCAATCAACTAAGTTAGGTTTCCGTCCGGCTGATTCATTAGTTATGTTGGCTTTAGCCTCATTCCCCTCGATGATCAACTTACTCTCTAGTCAAACCTTTAATAATTGGATTCACTACTAGGTTGACTATTTTAATGGTGTGCATTTCCATTTATGAAATTATATTTCATTCAAGAGTAGTTGTTTTCTAACGTTAAGTCCTCCAAACATGCATTCAGACTTGGTAAGTAATTCGCTAATACTTGAGTAAACTCCCCTACATTTAAGGTATTTTTTTCTTTTCAGAAGGTCTCTAACCTTTCAATACCTTAAATTAAAGAATATCATTTTTCTTGAAGCAAATTACTTTTCCATTATGCTTAAGTATATCATTTTTCAAAAATAGCTAAGCCACCCTCACAATTCCCTTACATTGTGGTTGCTTTTTAATGCTATCAATTACTTACTCATCATACTTAAGAAGTAGGAAACAATGAAGATATTTTCTCTTTATCTATTCTTCACTTCTAGGCTTTCAAGCCTCACAAGTCCTTTCTATAAGAAGCACTCCTTTTATATTCAACTAGGTATCCAGACCTTTTGTTTCTTGAAATTAAACAAGAACCACACTCATAAAATTAACCACAACATTATTATAATAATGGTTAAGACTATAATTAAAGATGTGTCCACTACGGAAGCCACCAGTCTGAAACTATACCACATTTCACGAACATGTATGAGTGTGATGCACCACCGTTTACGTCTTTGGCATAAAGATGATACTGAAACCTCCGTTTTTACTGTTTAGAAAATTATATATAACTTTTCTATAATGACTTTTCAAGTACAACAAAGCCAACTGATGCCATTCAAACGGCACCATCACTACAACCAAAGGTTACAGTTTGAGACGGACCCAATTAATGACTCCACAATCGAACTGATCATGCCTTTTTGTCACATTCTATCAAGAATATGACCATACTCATGATATCACTGCAAGTTTTAGTTATGCCTGTTAAACACGAATTTTTATGCAACATGCCTTGCGTCAAAACACAGTATTTAATATAACTGCAGTATGTTTGACACATCAAAAGAGTCAAAACCAGATGAATGCGACACTATGCCTTCACAAGGAGTCTGCATTTAGAACACAAACGATGCATTGCTTCTGAGATAAATACCAACATTTCTTAATTTTGCAAGAGCTTACAAACATCATGCATGTCACTTATTGTCAGCCATGTAAGTCATTGAATCAACCGTATATATTTCAGAACCTGAATTGCTTTCTTTTGGAAGAGACATCTTGTTCAATTTCAACAGATACAACCCTATCTGAATCGTATCGGTTCAGCAACCCAGATATATATAATACGTGGCTGTTCAAATCGACCGACATTTCTCTTCACACTAGATGCCCCTTCAGTTAGAGAAGCTAATATAATTGAAATAGCCATTTCAACAAACACACATGCAACTCAATTTCAAAGAAATAAGTATCAGATCAAATAGGTTAACGGAATCAAATACCATTCACATGCTTGCAACCCTATTATGCATATCCAGGGTTTAAAACATGTCCTAACAGTTTAAAACTTACACATACAAATCATATATGAAAACAAACCAAACCAATTTCGTGAATAATAATCGTAGAAAATGGTTATACGAAATTGTAAGAATAACTTAACACAAAATATACCACACACGCGTCATATGCATATCTCAACATATATGCATGACATATCACACAAGTCATGCAATTCATGCTTTCAAGATAACTTACAGACACATATAGACGTAAGCATGCATATACATACTAGATCCAAATTATCCAAGCAAACTGCTCACGCCTTTTCATCAAGTGATGCATTGCTCAGAAAGTTATAATTTTAAATTTTATCTTTTCAAAAAGAAATAAGCGGTTGATTGACACCGCTCCACATGGATAATACCACAACATCATCCAACCCAATCATCAAGACTAAATCAGAGATTAAAGTCTTAATTGCATCAATTCTAGGCTTCACATCAAATACAACACCATATGTTGTCCAAGACTTTTAAAGCCACATTTTTAAACTCTCAATATGAGAATCAAGAACATTCATATTTCCGATTGTTCCATAGAAATAAAAAAATTCTATCTTTAAATTATTGGAGCAATATTAGAAAATATGAAAAATAACAATATACTTCCAATGATAATAATCATAAAGAAATTCACAACATCAATTATATATGAAATTAATATAAACAACTAGAGAGAAAGTTAGAATAACTGACAAACTTGGAGATTGAGGCTTGCATAAATGCAATGTCCTAAAGATAGAATTTCGCCCCTACTCTTGTGCTTGTAGTTCGGTAGGCGTCCATCTCCCAGGATTCAACAATCTATAATCCGAAGTCAAAGCACTTCAATCTTCGGACTCTAACGAACTTTATATATTCCATACTCTCAAGACACGACTCGGAATTTGACACACGAAGCATGTGAGAAACAAAGTGAGGAAACCCTATTTCACAAGAGTAAAAATTAACTCTAATTTTCTCTATTTAATACCAATGGTTTCATGGGTTTATATAGAATCCAATTTCTACTTATCAAAGAGATGTAACTTTTCATCTATAAGTATACATCACTTATAAAGGGAATACAACTAAACAACATAACCTTTCTAAGAAATTGGTTAACAATATTTTTCATTCAATTATTAAAATTATATACTATAATATATAATATATAATTTCCAACATTGATAACCCTTCAATATCTCTTGAATGTTTTATTTTCCTGTAGATTAGCATTAATTGTGTGTGAGTGTGGTCTTCTGAATTCATTCATTTTTATGGTTTGGCAATATGGGGATGATCAACTGGATCATCAAACTAGTTAATTCTTCTGCTGTATATTTATTTATTTGGTTTGTTTTATTGATTTTATATAATTTTACTTTTAGCTTTCAAACTCTTGTCCTCATTTTTTCGTTTCTTTTAGGGTTGTTTTGATCTTATATTTTTGAATAAAGAAATAAACATCACAGAAGAGTGATGGTTTGAATATTGTTTCTGGTTTTAAATGCATATATTTACAAGTCATGAGATGCTATACTCAATGTTTATGTGCTAATTTTGTGGGCTAAGTCCCCCTCCCTCTTAGTGTAAATATCATTTGTCCAAAAATGTTTATGTGCTAATTTAGTTCTTCAGGCCAACTTATACTATGATCACTAAGTTAAATGTTGTATTATTTCTTTGGGATCAAGTAAGGTTGACTACGAGTTTATTAATTTATGCTATCGATCTAAAGTCCAAACACATAAAAAATTCCTCTTCAACTGTTGACGTTGGATCGATCCGAATCTTCTCCATAATTGTCTCAAAAATTCCATCAACCCTAAATTTTGACACTGTTTCAGCAAAAAAAACTAAACAAAGGAAGGACAGGTACTACATGCATATGAGAGATATTGCGTCCTTAAGAAAAACAGGCAACTTGGGTTTTGATATTTATAACATTATTATCACATTAGTGTATGAGTTCAATACATTGATATCACATTCATGAGTTTTGTTACACCCCGATCTTGACACATGTTCCGGATCAACACGTGACGTTATCAAGTACCAGTACATCCAACGTACTTCGCCTCTGGCTATGAACAAAGCACAACTCAAGATTTCCATTCCATCCATCATATAAATCGTTATGTTTTCAACATAAAATCGCAATTCATAGCATGTAACATATCAAAGAATCAATAAAGCATGGTCACATTGATCAACTAATCTAATAATATTAATAACAATCATATCCAACATCATTCTACAATCACGTCAATTAACCAATTCCATGAATCAAGGAGGCACGATATTAACATTTAATTACGTTAATCAATCAACAAGATCATATATCACCTCACAAAATTAATAAAAGAAGAGGAGATTATATTCACACACCCTAAATTACTTCTCTCACACCTTTTTAATTTTTTAATATTTTTCTATCAAGTGTTAGTGATGTGTAGAAAATATTAAAAAATTAAAAAGGTGTGAGAGAAGTAATTTAAGGTGTGTAAATATAATCTCTCATTCCCCACTTAGATTATAAATAATAACATGGTAAATATAATTTATAAACACAATGCCTACTGTGAGCAATTACTATTCACTCGAATCTAAGGCCGAACTAACCTTATGGAAACGAGTAAGAGTGGGGATTCCAAACCTCTCAACGGAATCCAACTAAAATAAGGTCACCTATCGAAATGTACCAAGTACAACTAATCATCATCACCCCTGGTATGCATATGGTCCCCCATTACGAATATACCAAGCAGAATCATAGGCATAATCTAAACGTGCATGCAATGATCATCCATCGTGGATAAACCAAGCATGATCACTCCTAACAATGCTCCATCGCAGATATACCAAGCAGGACTGTATCATATAGCTTTAGGTAGTGATCACTTATCGCGGATATACTAAGCATGATCACCCCTTGAATGCGTATGGTCTCCCATTGCGGATAAACCAAGCAGAACCATAGGCATAGTCTAACGTGTGGTCCCCTATCGCGGATATACCAAGCATGATCATCTCTAGAATGCGTATGGTCCCCCATTACGGATAAACCAAGCAAGACCATAAGCATAGTCTAACATGTGGTCCCCTATCGCGGATATACCAAACATGATCACCCTTAGAATGTGTATGGTCCCCTATTGCGGATATACCAAGCAGACCATCCAAGTACCACTGCTATCTGGTGCAATCAGTTCAACACACATTCTACCCCTACCTCAATCCCTATGATTTACAATGTAGGCTCCTGCACTTTCACTTTTCATGACCACTAACTATCCCGTCATACAAGCATAAAAGTTCTACATAATACTTCTAATAAGATTCTAGGTTCATATTGTCATAAAAATAATCATACACATCATTCATATTATCAAGAATTTAAATACACACATGCATATCACAATAAGGCATTCCAATCACAATAAAGCATTTCAATCACGTAAACCGAGGTAAACATTAACTGGAATAGCTCACTAACCAAGATAGGCCCACAAGACTTTATCAGTTCTCTAGTCATGCTAAATTCATTATTTACGAACGATTCGGGACATTTTATTCAAAAGTCAACCTTTGGTCAACAAGGTCACTCATAGTGTCGACAATCCTACCAAACTCAATCTGGAAGATCTGCCTATCGGATAACTTCCCAAGAGTCTCATTAATTTCCTAGAACAATATCATAAATTTTTGGAACGATTCAACAGTCGAATCTCCGCCAATTGCTAAGATTAAGTGGCTGCCGACTTTTAGTTTTTACAAACTTAAAAATTCAATTCTGGAAGATTCGTACGTCTGATTCCTGATCTGTCAGTTCCTATTGTCCTCAAATATTACGTACTATACATATTAATGTTTGGTGTCGATCCAATGGTCGGATCGTCAATTCATATAATGATCAAGTGGTGACCTCTATCAAAATTACACTATGTTTGGGTAAAGAAGGAATTTAAAAATGACGGAAATTGAAATAACGAGATTTTATTTTCTAGAATTTGTAAATTTTCTTGTTTGGTTAACCTAAAAGAACAATGGAATTGAATATAGAATTTGTTATTTTTAAACTCTCAATCATAGAAATTGAGAAATGACACCTATTTACATGGAATTTGAACTTGGGATTTGGAGGTCCCAAATTCCAAGTTTTTTTTTTCCATGCGAAAATTCTAAATTTCTATGTTTATGAATCCAAACAAGAGAATTGGTGACTGTCAATTTATAAATTCTGACTTTTACCAAAATTTCATGTTTATTTCCCTCATCCAAACATAGTGTTATGTTCACACGACGGGGTTTCGTCAATCGAACGTCATATATGGAATCGGGGCATCAAATTTAGCCTAGGAAAATCAGGGTCTTGCTCCACTAGCCACTGCCACCTGCCGCTGCACACGGCGGTTGGCTGTCCGACTCGCCGGAAAATTCAACTAATTCCAAAAATTACCAAAATTTACAAATTTGTAAATCTCAATGAGGGGAGAAATTTTTGTACCTAGGCTGAAGTCCAATTCGGCTGAGAAACACCTGCACTCGCCCTTGGACCACCGAAAACCCTAGAAATGAGTGTGTTTTGATTCGACTTCTCCGATGCTCTGCAGCCTCTAAGGTTTCTTGGAGTTTGTTCCTAGCCTCTAGAGGAGTGGTTTGGTGGTGGTGGTGGTAGTCGGGACCTTCAAAATCGGCAGATCTCTGCCGTGTCACCATCGCACCCATCGGTGCATTTTCCCACGAACCCGAGGCTAATTCCTTTGATTTTTGGATGTAAACGAGAGAGGGGAGGTCGGATAAGTGTTTCCAAGTAGTTGTTCCACATATCTTGCTTGAAATTGACTGGAGAAGACGACGGACACCTGTAGTTTTCGTCGGGTCAGGTCACCTCCTTTCCCTCTCCCTCATTTCCCCTTTTTTCTCCTTCTCCCTATTGGTTCCCTATGTCCCCCTCTTTTATGATTGGTTCCTGCTCCCATTAGATGGGGCTTTCCCCCACTCTCTCACCTGCTGCCATATAGTAGCATCCAGTTTCCTTTTTTTTTTTTTTTTTTACTAATTATGAAAACCAAACTTTGTATCTAAATAATTAAAATTCTAATACTAATAAAAATATAGTTACATAAAATTGAATAGATACAAAATACGTAATTAAATAATGAATTTCTGGGGACGGGATTTCACAAGTTTAATGTATTTAACTCATGAGTTCAATATATTGGTATTGTGCTGAAATTTTTCGGTCAACTGTAAAAAAGTGATTCGTATATGAGTTCAATATATAATATTACACTTACTTTTTCTGACATACTGTTGAAGGCCTTAACAAATTAATCGTTTAGAACATGGCTACGCTATACTGTATTTAGGGTGCATTTGTATATATATATAAAAAAATTATCATTGACATTGTAAAATATAAGTTTAGAGTGCACAATTAAAATTTTGAAATGTTAATAATAATTTTTTGTAGCGAAGTGTGTGGTGATGTGGATTGCATAAAAGGATGGAGAGTTCAAGACCAAAAGTGCCTATCATTTGGCGAGATTGTGTAGCGAAGTGTGTGGTGATGTGCCTGTTGGTTCTCACTTGAATGCTGATAGTAAGTTTTTATGGAAAACTCTTTGGAGAGCCAAAGTGCCTGGCAAAGTTAAGATTGGCGTTTGGAGGTTGTTGGAATGCCATACGGACACAAGTGAATTTGATGCAACGTAGGGTCTTAACGAAGGCAAAATGTTTGTTTAGTGACGGAGAATCGAGGACAATCATGTGTGCTGGGACTTAGAACAGGCCGTGACCGACAAGGAGGACTGAGAGAATGGCTATCGAGGTTGGCGTCTTCTTTAACAAAAGATAGTTTTCACATGGTGTTGGTTCTTCTTTGGAGCATATGGACGGACATAAATGCATATTTATGGAGGGGTGTGGCAATGAGTTCAATAGATATTCAATGCAAAGCCCAAGCATGGCTTTATGAGTTTAAGAAATGGCATGGGAAACGTAGTTGCAAAAAAGTAAGTGCACCCCAAAAGTGGAGGAAACCCACATCGGGATGGATGAAGGTCAACTTTGGTGGGGCATGGGACGAGAGGCATGATCAAGGTGGTATTGGAGTGGTAGTTTGAGATGCAAATGACACCTTTGTGGCTGCAATGGCACTGCACGCTGAAGGAGTCAAATCCCCAATGCTGATAGAGTGCATGGTTACTCAAGAGGTTGCTGTCTTTGTGCAGTGGTGGGTCGAGGCGCAGGTGGAACTAGAAGGGATGATCTACTGGTGGTTGCAGTGCTTCAACGGGATTCATCAACAAGCATGGATCAATTTGACCATGTCGTTGATGATACCAATTAGTTGATGAATAATATTCCTCAGGGGAAGGTTTCGTTTTGCAATCGTGAGACCAATAATGTTGCACATCGCTTGGCAAGGTATAGCTTGATTGTAACCAATTGTTTGATGTGATTTGAAGAACCACCAGATTTAATTTTAGATTCTCTATTTGAGGATAGTAATTCTAATTTATAATCTGGTGCATGACGCCTTTTTTTTTTTCTTAGCCCAGGTTAAATTCCCAGCAAGGTTTTTATTGAGGTCCTTAAAACGCACCTTAGTCTTAGCATTGTACGTATTCCCTCATTACTAATGAATATCGTATCTCTTCTTCAAAAAATAATAATTTTATGTAAAAAGGATACATTGTATTCTGAAACAAAACTAGTATAGAAATGATTGCCCGTGTTATGGTAAGAGAAAATTTACCATATAGCATACATAGAATGAACCAAAACATATTATATTAAGATGTTTTAACCAACTCATTATTGTGTTCAATGTACACGCCATATACACCCAAATTTGATTTCCAGAATTAGTAGCCTGAAACTTGATTTGGAAGAAAATATTTTTTATATTTGGGTAAATTACACTTCACCACCTCAAGTTTGAGGTCTATTACAACCTCATACAACATCTTAAATAAAAATTTACTTTCATACCTCACATACTATTTTATTTTAATATAATACCTCCGTTACATTTTTCATCCATTGGTCTGTTAAGAGCTGACGTGGATGTAGTGGACCCCACCACATGGCATAGATCTCCCGCCAAAACTTGCATATGTAGAATTTAATAGTCCACGTGGAGCCATGTGGACTGACAACATGACAAATTTAAAATTTACAAATTTATTGAATCTCTAACCCACTATTCCTATCCTAGTAACCAACACAACCCCACTATCATCGAGCACACCATTCCCAACCCAAAATTGAGAAGCTTGAAATTCTAGAAACCTTAGCCTCGCCAGTGAAACCCTACTTCCATCGCGAAACCTTATTTCCGTCACTCTCTAGCCATCGATTCCCTATCGTTGTCGTACCCACTACCCATAACAACCCATAACTAGCGAACTGTAATCCACAACCCACAACTAACCCCTGATTGCAGCGATAATCTAGTGCTTCAAAGTGAAGGATTCGAAGGCTAAAAATGATTGTGGAAAGAAGGGAGGATCCGTTGGATCCATGCCCAACATACAGTTAGTGTTTTTGGTTTCTTTATTTTGTGTTGTTCGATAATACTTGGAGTGTTAAAAAATGGTTGGAGTGTTTGAAAATGGTGAAGACCTGAAATTGTTTGTACTTTGTAATTTTGGATCTATATTTCCTATTTTTAAATTGCTTTGTTCGAAAATGGTGGAGAACTAAAAATTGTTTGGTGTTGTCTGTTAATGGAGGACTTTTGTCTTTGTTTAATAATGTTGGAAAAAAACATATGGGTTATGTATGTTTGGCAGTGCTTTGTTTATGCCTTTATCTTTGCCTTTTGTGTATGCCTTTAGATGTGCCTTTATCTGGGACACCACATTGTCATTTGTGGTGTGCCTTTATTTGTGAATTGTTTTGTGGTCCTGGGTCCTGAAATTTGGGTTTCATCACTTTAAAATATGATTTTTTTAATGTAGAAATTTGGGTTTCATCGATTTATAATAGGGTTTTTTATGCTATAATTTCAGGGAACAATGAACTATTCACAATCAAATTGTATCATGGTGGAGAACTCAGTGAAAACTTCTATGTTGAAGGGAAAGTGGATTTCGTTTACTTCTGTGACAAAGATTTCATATCATTGCTCGAGGTTGACAATATGGTTGAGGAACTAGGATATGGAAATGTCTTCATGAGTTACCAGTATCGGATCTCATGGATGGAAATTTGAAATGGGTTGAAGAATTTGATGACAGATTCCGATGTTATTAACATGTGCAAATTTGTGCCAAACCACACTATGATTGATGTGTATATTGAGAAGATAACACCTAAAAAATGTGCCTCTCAAGAGATAGAGTTTATCAAGTCATTTGAACTGATTGCTCAGAGTAGTGTGGTTATTGAAGAAATTGATAGTGATGAGGATAACCAGTGCAAGTTAATAGAGGAAAGGCCAGTGCAAGTGAATAAAGGAAAGGCCAAGCTAGCAATATAATATCTAATCAATGGCCTTGGTGGTGATTGTAATGTGTTTTCCTAATGTGTGACTCAAGCTGTTGAAGGAGCGGCTGAAGATCTACTAAGTGGGGTTAGTGATGAAGATCCACTAAGTGGGGTTGCTGATGAAGTAGTTGGTGATTTTTTGGTTGATAAAGGAGTGGGTGAGGAGTGCCTGATGAAATGGTGTCTGATGAAGGAGTGTCTAATGAAATGCTAGATGATGAAGGAGTGGCTGATGAAGTGGTGGATAATGAAGAAATGGCTGATGTAGGTGATGAATGAGTTGAAGAAGAAGATGAGAATGACAGTGACTTTATAGAATAAGAATTTCCCGCTGATGATGATCACTTAGAGTTTGTGAAGTTTATAGATGATAATGTAGATGCACATGAAGATGCAGTGTTGGCTGGCATTAAGGAATAAAATAACCCACAACCAGGGAGGGATCTCAATAACAAAGGGAAATATTTGAAGAAGAGATTGATGTAAATGTTGTTAGTGAGCCAGATTACAATTCGGATGGCCTTTACAGTGTGCATGAAGATGAAGACGGTGGTTAAAGCAACAATGAATAGTATCATGAGTTTAATGAGAAGTCTGACATGAAGAACCCATATTTGTTATTAGGGTTGATATTTAGGGATGCTGCATAGTTCAAAAAGGCAGTAGTTATGCACTCTATTATTAATGTGTATGGGGATGTCCATTTTCCATTAAATGAAAAGTTCAAGGTTGATGCAACTTGCAAAGAAGGTTGTCTGTGGTTTGTCAAGTGTGGGAAGATGTGTAATTCAAACAGCATGCATATCAAGAAGATTTTGGATCATCACACATGTGGCAGATTATAGGTGAATAGGAATATGAAACAGTCTTAGCTTACTGAGCAGTACTTGGAAATGATCCAACTTAATCCAACATGGCATGTTGATTCTTTTGTGGACACTATTGAAGTTGAATGGAAACACGGTTGCTCGAAGATGAAAGCCTATAAGGTAATGAGTGTTGTTATAAAGATTATTAAGGGTAAACATGTTAAGCAATATACTAGATTGTGGGATTTTGCTGAAGAAATCAATAAGACGAACCTATGGAGCATTATGAAGATTAAGTTGGATGAAGGAATGTTTCAAATGATGTATGTGTGTTTGGGTGCATGCAAGAAATGTTTCAAGCATGGTTGTAGACCCTTGATTGGTTTAGATGGTTGTCATTTGAAGTCCCAGCATGGGGGTCAATTGTTGGTTGCTGTGAGGATAGATCCCAATGATGAAATTTGGGTGATAGCTTATACAGTTGTTGAGATGGAGAACAAAGATTCCTGGATTTGGTTCTTGGAGATTTTGGCTGAGGATATTGGGATTATAAATCAGCATGGTTGGACCTTCATTAGTGACAAGCATACAGGTTTAATTCCTGCATTCTTGACAGTTCTTCTTGATTGTCACCACATGTTTTTTGTGTGCGGCATTTGTACACAAACTATAGAGAACAATTTAAGGGTAAGGCATTAAATGATGCTTTATGGGCTGTTATCAAGACCACTACAATTCCACACTTTAGAAGAGCCATGGAAGAACTTAGATTGTTGAACAAAGATGCATATGATTGGCTCATGAAGAGACCTGCCATTCACTGGAGTAGGTCTTATTTTTAAACGCATACCAAGTGTGAAATGTTGCTGAACAACTTGTGCAAAAGTTTTAATGTCGTGATAGTGAAGGCAAGGTCCAAACTAATTGTAACCATGCTTCAGATTCTTCATACCATGTTATTGAAAATGATTCAAATGAGGAGAGACATTATGGTGAGACAACCTGGAAATTTGTGCCCCAAGATTAAGAAGCTGAAGGATGCAAAGATGGACAATGGTCGATGCATTGCTCAATGGTCTGGTGGGACTAAATTCTAAGTAGATGCTGGAGGAGGTGACAAATATGTTGTTGACTTGACTAAACGTACATGTTCATGTCGGAGATATGACCTCACCGGTATTCCATGCAATCATACCATTGCTGCCATTAATTACAAGAGGGAGAAGCCAGAAGACTATATGGATGTTTGCTATTCTAAGTTCATGTACTTGGAAGTATATAGACATTTGATCCAGCCAATGAATGAGATGTCGATGTGGGAGGTCACTGAAAATCCACATATCTAGCCTCCTTCATATACTAGACAACCTGGAAGACCCAAGAAGAAGAGAAACAAAGAGGCTGCAGAAAGGGAGAAATAAGCTAATCCTAGACAAAGTGAAGCAACTAACAGAAGTGGAGATATTCCATAACCACAACAGCTCTTAAGGAAAGGCCAAGGGACCCTCAAATGTGGGATTTGTAAAAAAAGGGGCCACAATACCAGAACTTATCACAGACATCTTCTTGCAAGACAAGAGGTGAAATATAACCCTTGACAAAGTTATATGATTTCTAAGTTGATTTAAGACTTTGTTAATCCTAAAATCCTTTAATTTGTTTTAGGCATCAAGTTCTACACATGGAGCATCTAGTAATCCAGGTAGCGTACCAAGGAAGAAGGGAATGAAACACAAGGTAAGAAATGTTCCACTTGTTTTATTGAGTTAGGATTTGTAAATGAACTTGTGGCCTATATTGTGATAACTTAAGGATTCTTTTGTATGCATTGGATGTGGATATTCTTTTGTGATAAGTTGTGGCCTATATTGTTGTTGATTTGGATATTGTTGTATTAAACACTGGATGTAGGCATCAAGCACAGCTGGATAAGGTAATTCAAAGGTTCAAATAGATGGAGGAATGAAGAAAAGAAAGAGAAGGCAACCAAGAAAGTGAAAAATGTTGCCATACAAGAAGAAACTGGGTTTTTTTTTATGTTGGAATTTTTTGCTAGTGGCTGGAATTTTTTGTGAATGTTGGCAGCAGTTAGGAACTGTTTTTTTTACTAGCTAGGAACTGTTATTTTGCTCCCAATTGGATTTGTAGATTATTAGGAACTGTTATTTTTCTAGTGGATGAATATCCTTTTGGGAACATGCTAGCTTGTTAGGGTTGGAAATTGTTATTTCCAGTTGAACCCCTAGATGTTTGTGAACACGGAAATTCTTGACAACTAACGAGACAAGAACACGTGTACAAACAAATGTTTTGTGTTAATGAATTTGTAGGGTTGCAATCTCTTTGTAATTTGGTCTTTTGATTTAATCCCCATAAGGTGTTGATTGGTGGATGTTTTGTTAATCCAAGGGTTGTCGAGGCTTGATCTTGGATGAACGTTTGGAAGTTTCTTCAATGGCTTTTGGGGCTTGATCTTGAAGGTTGAACAGTTGCGTGGATTTCTTCAAGGGCCTTTGGGGCTTGATCTTGAATGAGGGATTGGAGCTTCATCAAGGGTCGTCGGGGCTTGATCTTGAAGTTTGATGGAAGTTTCTTCAAGGGCCGTTGGGCTTGATCTTAAAGGTTGATGGAAGTTTCTTCAAGGGCCTTTGGGGCTTGATCTTGAAGTTTGATAGAAGTTTCTTCAAGGGCCTTTGGGGTTTGATCTTGAAGGTGGGCCTCAAGCATTTAGTGAAGAACGAAGAGAGCTTTCTCGATCTTTCGGAATTCTTGGGACTTTGGATGCTTGAGAGCTTTGGAGTTTCAAAGCTTCAAGGATTTGGGGAATTCGCTTCCAATTTGGGAGTAGAGAAATGTATTTGTGAATTCCTTGATGCTTGATACCTTGATGGAGAAGCCTATTTATAGGCTTTGAGAATGAATCACCACCACAAAATTTTCCCACCCAAGCACCATTACCTTTTCCCACTTAATGCAACATTGAAATTGAAGTGGTCTAACATATGGCCTAATTTCCCACTTAATGCAATATTGAAATTGAAGTGGTCTAATTTATGGCCTAATTTCCCACTTAAGACCATTTTAAACTTGAAGTGGTCTAACTTTGTCATTGCCCAAATGAGAAAAACTTGTTTTGATCCGTAATGGATTGAAGTGTGCTTGCCTTGTCTTTGCCCAAAATGAGAAGAAAAAGTTGTTTAATCCTCCAAGGGTATTTCTTCCTATTTTGTTGAGTTACACGCCATGTGTACAATTTGTACGACACGTGATGTATGCCATGTATGCCCTGACACGTCAAAACTTTAATGCGTTGGTAAACATTTGTTTCATCGAAATTTCGATGTCTACAAATGCCCCCACTTCAAGGCACATCGTATACATGTGCTTGTCACGTGTAGAAGATGTGTTTTGAAGTTCCTCAATGTAGATGTCAATTCGTGGGCCGTCGAGACTTGATCTTAAAAGGGCTGGGAAATTTCTTCAAGGTCCATCGAGGCTTGATCTTGAATTTGGCTGGAGTTTTCTTCAAGGGCCGTTGAGGCTTGATCTTGAATGAAATTGGACCACAAGTAGCTTCATGTGGTAAATGATCTTTGGCTTTGGTAGTGGATGAATCGACACGTATTTTGTTGTGCTTGTTGACTTTTCACAACTTTAATCTTGAACTGGGTTGGAGGATTTTTTGGTTTCCTCCAATTGTTGACTTTCTACAGGCTTATTCTTGAACTGGATTGGAGATCCAAGCAAGGAAGAGGAGAGTTCCCTAGCGGTGGTGGTGATTTGATGGTGTTGCACGACGAGGCTTTGTTCTTCGACGACAGTGCCAGCGAAATATTGTTGAAGCTTCTTGAGCTCTTCGATTAGAGCAATGATACTGAGCTTGGATTTGACTTAAACTCCTCCATCTGGATTATATGGTTCTGCAAGGAAGGGCGTCATGCTATAGTGATATGTTACAGCTCACCATGCTGCATTCTTCTCTGCTTGTTTCTTTTGCATGGCAACAGTGGTACACAACCTTTTGCCTTCAAATGGTTCTTCAGAGCATTACTTCTCAGCGACTCATCTATACTTGGTAGCTTCAGTGTAAAGAGCCCATATCATATCAACTGTTCTGAAGTATTCGCTGAGGAAACTCGAGATCTATCAACAGTTGAAGACTAGCACTCGAGAGCAATGCTAGGTAAGTAACCATGCAAAGATTCTAGGCAATCAGTTCTAGATCGGAAGTTTGATTTCAAGTTCCGACTAAATGCTTTCTTTCTCCTTGTCTTGTAGGTAAGAGCAAGGGCAAAGGAAAAGACAGGAAAAATGCATGCCATGAGATATCTTTACTTTTGACCCTGATGATATGAGATACTTTTGCTTTTGAAGAAGTAGCTTTTTTGCATGTTTAATCTTGAACTAGGCTGGGCGGTTTCTTCTACCAAACTTCCACCAAATGTCTGAATTTACTCATTTTATATAAGTTGAACTTGATTCAAAAGCGGTGGACATTTGATCTTAAATCGAACTTATGATTTCTTCAAGGGCTGTCGAGGCTTGTTCTTGAATGGAATAGGACCATGAGCAGGTCCACGTGGCAAATGGTATTCGGTCTCGTCGGGGATGAATCAGCACGTGTGGTTCACCACGTCTTAGCGAGCCGACTCAAGAATTTGAGGGTAAAAAAAAGTCCATCAAATATAGAGTACATTCGACCCTAATGATATGAGATACTTTTGCATTTTAAGAAGTAGCGAATGAACAGGCACGTGTTTTTGTTGCGATTATCTCCACATGCTTCGATATATTATTTTCACTTGCCTTATCTGTTCTCCAGGCAGATATGGTATCTTCTTTGGAAGTACATCAACAGTTGAAGATTAGTACTCGAGAACAAGGCTAAGTAAGCAATCAGGGAAGAGGTTCCAGGCAGTCCGTTTCAAATCGGAAGGTTGATTCCAAGTGCCGGCTGATTGCTCTCTTTCTCCTTGTCCTGCAGGGAATAACAAGGACAAAGAAAAGGACATGGAGAAAGCATGATATGAGATACTCTTACTTTCGACCCTAATGATATGAGATACTTTTGCTCTGGTGTGACTTGTTTGTAGAGGTATTCTTGGGGAGGAAGAAGACTGAGAATTTTGAAAGGCTTTGCCGGGAGTGCACTCACAAAGGTGAGGAAGGGTTATTTTTGCATGTCTGCCTTGCTTTAGAGGACGAAGGTCGACATATATAGGAATTTCCCAACTGCCAGTAGTGGCACTATTCTTTTACTCTTGTCGGCAACCATTGGGTAATTGAAACAGTAAGATTCACGCGTTTTCAACTTTGTCAGAAATCTTGGCAAAGTTGCCCATGATTTCTGCAAAGCTGAGGTTGCGTGTGCAATGACAAGCTTTATCCCAGAAAATCCGGCTTTTGAAATTCGGAGAACAATGCCTCTTCGATTTCTGAACCAATGGCCCTGTTGCCTCTTCTTTTTATAAAGGCATCAATTGTGTTCCTAAAAGCATGCTCAGAGAGTTGTTGCCTTTAAGATTTTCCCTCCTTTAGCATTTCTAAGAATTCGATTTGCCCGACTTTTTCTTCCTTCATCATTTCTGCAAATGGCTTGCCCATCTGACCGTCGTCTTGATCTGAACGTTGGGGAAGATGCTGACATGTCTTCTCAAGACAATATATGGCAGCCATCTTTCTTATCCCCTAAGGGTCCTCTTACGGTTGGGGACTCTGTGATGAAGAATGACATACCTTGATGAAGAAGCCTATTTATAGGCTTTGAGAATGAATCACCACTACAAAATTTTCCCACCCAAGCACCATTACCTAATTTTCCCACTTAATGCAATATTGAAATTGAAGTGGTCTAACATATGGCCTAATTTCCCACTTAATGCAATATTGAAATTGAAGTGGTCTAATTTATGGCCTAATTTCCCACTTAATACCATTTTAAACTTGAAGTGGTCTAACTTTGTCATTGCCCAAATGAGAAAAACTTGTTTTGATCCGTAATGGATTGAAGTGTGCTTGCCTTGTCATTGCCCAAAATGAGAAGAAAAAGTTGTTTAATCCTCCAAGGGTATTTCTTCCTATTTTGTTGAGTCACACGCCATGTGTACATTTGTACGACACGTGGCGTCTGCCATGTATGCCCTGAAACGTCAAAACTTTAATGCGTTGGTGAACATTTGTTTCACCGAAATTTCGATGTCTACAATGTTAGCTTTGGTTGCCAATATATGGAACATGCTTGTTATTTTCAGTTGAACTCTTGTGAAATATATTGCTAATTTAGTTGCCTATTTGGATATTGGAATGCATTTTTGCCTATTCATTGATTACCAAGTTCAATTATGTGGGAATATGCATTTCTGCATTTTGGATTGCATCTGATGCAATTGTTCATAATTTAGCCGCCAAAACCCATAAAGAAATAGGAATTTTTAAAAATAAAAAATTGGGCGAGAAATTTTTAATTCAAATTTTTTGAAACAATTCAAATTTCAGTAGGAAATTTAAAATTTTGGCCACGTGGCACTTTTTGCTAAGTTGGCATGAAGTGGCAGATGGATATCTACGTGTCCAAATTTTGGAGGGAGTGGGTTGACGTGTAATGTGATCCATTACTGCCACGTTAGCTCTTAACGGACCAATGGATGAAAAATGTAACGGATGTATTATATTAAAATAAAATAGTATATGAACTATGAAAGTGAATTTTTTTTAAGATGTTGTATGAGGTTGTAATAGACCTCAAATCTGAGGTGGTAAAGTGTAACTCAAACCTGAGGTGGTAAAGTGTAATTTACCCTTGATATTTGTATTTTTATGAAAAAAATATCCAACCTCCACATTTTCTTTAAAATCAGTTTTTCCAAATATGCTCGTCACATACCAAACAAATACTTATAAGATTAATAAGAACTATTCTTCTAAGATCCTCATTTTGAGACCTGTGAAGACCTCTTTTATTCAAACCCTTAAATTAATCTACCGATGATGAGTCCTTTGTTGTCACAACCAAAGCCCACGAACTTGTTGTCAATGTATGAGATGGTGAACATTTTAGACATAGCGAGGGAAGACTTGTTTTTAATGTTATCTATGATCGCAACCCATTTGTTATAGCACTTACAAGCAATATATTGGGTAATATACAGCTTCCCGTCCACGGATATGTTTGTAACCTTAATATTAGGTTGTGTAAGAAATGGTTTCTGAGGGTGATAATCTGTGATGTTACAAGTGATGAGGGATTTAGTTTATGTTTTATTTGGAAATTAGTTTTAAAGTTTTTTCTTGCATTTTTCTTCCTACTCCTCTAATCCAAAGGCGTGCTTATTTCGTCCCTTTGTCCAATCAATTTAAAAGTATAGACTTGTTAAATTATAAATCACAGTTCCCTTCATACTGTCGAGGTTTCTTCGAATAAAAAAACAATCACTAAATCCCAATTCATGTATAAACACTCGACTCTTAATAAGTGTCAGAAGCATTTTTTGTATGTTCATCACACTCTCAATTGAGGCTTCTTTTTCAAATTTTAATTCGTTGTCCAAATGTTCAAACTTGAAATGAGATATTTGGTCCGTTTATTGATGGGTAGAAGACTTGTGAATTGATTGAGCAGCTTGATTATCGTATTGGTCAGTCATTAGTTATCACGAAATTAATGATCAAGAATTATCAGCGTAGCATTGCAGTTTCTATTTTATTATAATCAAATTAGTCAACTTTTTTTTTTCACATCAATAATTCCAACAGTGCTTGCAGACCCATCTCAGTCCATCTGTTATTCCATGAAAGCTTCTCTTACTAACGTGTCCAGATAGTCAAGAAGAAAAACCCCACAAACCCATATGGGTGAATAAAATTCGTAGAACAAGTACAGAATATGACAACATAGCATAAGAACTGCAAGAGTGGACAGGCAGAAGAGAATGGGGGGAAAATTACACGTTGGAATATATGGATCAGGATCCTCTCCTGAGCTAAGGATGAGGATCCTCCTGACTAAGAAGTGTGGGCTATTGGATTTTTATTCAACTGTTACAAACAAGAAGGTCCGTTTAGAGTTATAATAATTATAACCGTTGGATGAAATCCTCATCCTTAGCTCAGATGAGGATCATGATCCGGAATATATGCCAACATTGATTTGTAAAACTTAGGAACTATGGATGAAAGACAAAAGAGGGAATATGCCAACATTGAATAGTATAAACTTTCTCTCTTACCTCCGAAGTTTCTTAAAATGAAAAAAAATCTGCAACCCAAGAGATGAGGACTGAACCGTGAGGATGGGGAGAGTAGACTCGGATCGATGTGATATCAAGAAAGAGGTACGCCATGCATAAGTTTGTGAACAAGGATATAGTTGATCTTAGCACTCCTTATTGATCTACGTCTAATTCATAAAAATTAAGTCCAAAACAGAAATATATGGCTAATTAGTAATTTTTTATTAATTTATAGCTAATAACCTTAAATTTTAGTCAGTTACTTCCTGATGCTCGTTTAAGAGTAATCCTCGTGTTGTTAGAATATGAGTATAAACATAACATTGGATCCGGTTATAGTGTGAGAATTAGATATGGAAAAGTCTTGTTCATCAGCTTTGAGTCCTAATTCTTTTAGGGTGCGTTTGTCACACCAAACTATCTCGGACTGGACTAGCTTCAAAGACTAAGCTGGATTGGTTTGGCTTGGCTTGGACTAAGCAGGATAAGAATAGTCAAGTGTTTGGTGTAGTGCGGGACTAAACTATGGACTAAAATATTTTTACAACCCAAATTATTTTTTTATCATTTTTAATTTACTTTTACGTTAAAAAATAAAAAACAACTAATATTATGTTATAAAATATTATATTGTAGTTATTTAATTTTTAAAAACCTAATTATGTTTCAGGTTTGCAAATTCTCTCAGCCTTTATTTTAATTAGAAGAATAGACCAACTTTTTTTATTGCAAATCATCTCCCTCTTCACTTCATCTTCTGCGCCTCCTGCCTCTGCACTTCACCTCTCCCTCCTGCCTCTTCACTTCCTCTCACAAAATTAATTGCAAATCTTAAGGGTAAATTACAAAAAATACCTCAATTATTGGGTCATTAACAGTTTCATACCTCGTCTTTAAAAAGTTTCAATGTCATTCCTTATCTTTGAAATTTGTTGCAATGTCATACCTTCTATCAGTTCCTCTGTTAAATGATAAAGTGGCATGAGGCGGGGTCTACTTTTTATTAAAAAATTATTAATATATTATTAAAAACAAAAAAAAAATCATTTAATAATTTTTAAATATTAAAACAATAAAAGAAAAGTAAAATAATATAAAAATCATTTAATATTTTTTAAATCTTAAAATCAAAACATAGAGCAAGAAAGAGATTGAAAAAGGTGGGCTGCATGTGTGATTGGCTCAAAGGTGGAGGATAAGGGTTGGATCTGATTTGGGTTTTCTAGGTGCATGTGTGATTGAAACAACCATGACCATCCCACTGCAAATTTTTTGTTTTTTTGAATTTCCTGGGTTTTCTGGGTTTCTGAGTTTTCTAAGTTCGAATTTTAGGATTTTCTAGGTTATCTGGGTTCAAATTTTAAGAGTTGGTTCTGGTTTTGAATAGAGAACCGCTGCAAATTCTTTGCTTTTTTTTTTTTTTGAATTTTGTGGGATCTGGGTTTGAAAAGGGTTGTGGGACACAAGATAAAAGCAGATGGGAGTGTTGGATAATGGCCAAATGTTTCCTTGTTTTGTGGCTTAAATTGCTCCATGTTTTGTGGCTTTTTCAAAGCCATGTTTTGTGGTTTTTTCAAAGTCATGTTTTGTGGCTTTTTCAAAGCCATGTTTTGTGGGAGAAGGCTTGGATTAAGAAAAGCATAAAAAGAGAGCATTTGGCAAAACAAGGATACGGATGAGAGAATGAGAGCATCCAAAGAGATGGTGTGAGCATTTGGCTCTACCATGGACATGGGTTGAGAGAATATCAAGAGAGCTAGAGTGAAAAGTATTCTAGTGAAAGAACTCTTGGGGTAGAGTGAGGCTCTTGGGAAAATTCTGTGAGTGTGTGTACAAGGGATATGGGATTGGGTTATGTCGATTTAACTCATGTATACTTGTACTGTTATTCTCATAGTGAAGAGCAATATCTCTCCGAGGACGTAGGCAGGTTTTTGCCGAACCTCGTAAATTTCTTGGTGTCTTTATTTCTTGTATTTTATTTTGTTCAACTGTGTGTGATTTTGGTGAGGTTGTAATCTGAATCTCGGTTCCGCACTAACGAACGGGCCAAGGCACAACAATTGGTATCAGAGCATCGTTGGGGGCTTTGGTTCGTGGGAGGTCCAGATTTGTTGTTCACCATGGAATTTTCAGTTGAGCAGT
The DNA here is from genome assembly GCF_963583255.1 of Pyrus communis. NCBI lineage: Eukaryota > Viridiplantae > Streptophyta > Magnoliopsida > Rosales > Rosaceae > Pyrus > Pyrus communis. Next base: position 7,296,399 of record NC_084817.1, read on the forward strand.
TTAAAGGGAGAGGCGGTTTTGCTCTTGGTAAAGGAGAGTAATGGAAGCCTGAAGAAATAGAAGCCGTGTTTAGGGATGCTTGGATCAACTGCGAAAGTTGATGTTGAGGAAGAAGACAAAGGCCTTTTTCTTCTTACCTCACTTTCAGATTTGTACGAGAACCTTGTGAAACTTTACTGCAAGGAAAGAAACAGTAAGTTTGGAGCAGGTGCAAGCTTCTTTGGTGTGGAATGATACACACAAGAGACCATGGATGATGGTGGGCACAAGACTGCTTAAGCTATTCAAGGTTGAAATCGTGGAAGAAAATTGGAAAGAGGATCTGAGAGAGACAGCAGGTTCGGATTCGGTTCCGGAGGCAAGGGTCCACAGTGCTATGGGTGCAAGGCCGGGTTAGCAAGTTTGTGGTGGAAGACTTTGAGTATGCCCTCTAGGTACTCGAAGCAACACTTCTCCTGGTGATGTTTAGTCTCAAGTGTTGCAGGGGTTTTGCAGCAGGTGGAGCTATGGGATTCACAGGTGATGAGAAGGTCCTGAGGTAGGAGGAAGTGTGGGAATTTTGTCTGGCTCGATGGGTTGTTGCTGGAAATAGGCGCGCTGACGAGTTTCCAGGTTGCAGACAATGAAGAGGAGGAAAACATGCTGGAGGAGACGAGGATGTGTTGAGATCCTGTCTGAAGCTAAATGGTGATTTTTATCTTGCAGCAGCTGCACATGCATTGGCAGTAACTGAATCGGAACAGGACCAACGAGGTTGATTCAGAGCGTGCATGCTGGTACGTAAGGCCAATGGACTTTGGTACAATTTGGCCAAGGTGGAGATTGTTGGATAATGGCCAAATGTTTCCTTGTTTTGTGGCTTAAATTGCTCCATGTTTTGTGGCTTTTTCAAAGCCATGTTTTGTGGTTTTTTCAAAGTCATGTTTTGTGGCTTTTTCAAAGCCATGTTTTGTGGGAGAAGGCTTGGATTAAGAAAAGCATAAAAAGAAAGCATTTGGCAAAACAAGGATACGGATGAGAGAATGAGAGCATCCAAAGAGATGGTGTGAGCATTTGGCTCTACCATGGACATGGGTTGAGAGAATATCAAGAGAGCTAGAGTGAAAAGTATTCTAGTGAAAGAACTCTTGGGGTAGAGTGAGGCTCTTGGGAAAATTCTGTGAGTGTGTGTACAAGGGATATGGGATTGGGTTATGTCGATTTAACTCATGTATACTTGTACTGTTATTCTCATAGTGAAGAGCAATATTTCTCCGATGACGTAGGCAGGTTTTTGCCGAACCTCGTAAATTTCTTGGTGTCTTTATTTCTTGTATTTTATTTTGTTCAACTGTGTGTGATTTTGGTGAGGTTGTAATCTGAATCTCGGTTCCGCACTAACGAACGGACCAAGGCACAACAGGGAGGAACGAAGCAAGTGCTCAATCTCTTTTGAAATGGATTCATCATTGACCCATGGATGCATTACCATCCTTCTCAGCCCCTCCAGTTCCATTGCAACTTCCTTCATTGTTGGTCTTTCTTCTCCTTTTACTCTCACGCACCTCTTTCCAAGGTTAGAAACTTCCTTAAGCTGCTCAACGTTTGCCTCAGTCACAATACAATCATCAAGAACTTGCAGCAAGCGGTCGTCTTTCAGTGCTGAAAGAAAACACATTGCCAAATTTAACTCTTCCTCCGGCTTGTCAAAGGAAACTGCCTTCTTTCCTGTTAGTAGCTCTAAGAGGACAACTCCGAAACTATAGACATCACATTCCTCGGTAAACTGGCTTGTCTGCAAGTATTCTGGGTCTAAATACCCGAGAGTTCCTTGCACCATTGTAGATAACTGAGCTTCGTCCAATGGAACCAATCTTGAGGCTTCAAAGTCAGACACCTTGGCTGTGAGATTCTCATCTAAGAGTGTGTTTGTAGACTTGACATCTCTGTGAATGATAGGAACAGAAGCTGCAGAGTGCAAGTATGATAACACTCCAGCGGTTTCTGTAGCTATCCGCAGACGAATTTCCCAAGGCGCGTTGAATTTGGATGATTTGGTTGTGTTATGGATGTATTCAAATAGTCCATGGGTGACAAATTCATAAACTAGTAGGACGACTTCGGTTTCGAAACAACAACCTAAAAGCTTGACCACATTCCTGTGGTTGATTTGGGAAAGTCGACCACTTCATTTATGAATTGCTCTATCTGGCTTTGATCTACCATTTTGGACTTCTTGATTGCAACTACTGGGCCGTCTGCTAAAATTCCTTTGTAGACTGTACCGAACCCTCCTTTGCCAATGTTTTGAGTCTCATGATAGTTTTTGGTGGCTTTCTCAAGTTCTCCTGTTGTGAAGATTTTTGCCGTTTCATGAGAGGATCGTTGCCGTTCTGAAAGTTGCTGTTGTAGCAAGATCCCTCCATTTTGCCTGAAGAACTTCTCCTTCAGCTTCATGAGCTTCCATCGTTTGTATCCCAAATACAACCAAGAGATGCACGTTAACAGGGATACGAGGCCTACGCCGATTCCTACATATCCAACAAATTAATTGTAAACCCTGGTAGTTATAACCAAAAGAAATGAGTATGTATTGCTATCTAGACCATATGTACCGACCATCTTTTTTATCACATCTCTAACGAAATTTGGATTCTTTAAAAAAATGTGGAAAAGCGTTGAATCACTTGTTAGTATATATGTGCATGCTTACCAACGACAATTTGGATAACAAAGGTCCGATCAGGGTTGCAACCTTCTCCGTCTTTCCTGCCATCACCATGGTACCCCTTGTGGCAAGAACAAGTATGGTTTCCCTCTGTATTTATACATTTTTGCTTGCATGCATTGAGCTCTGGAACCTCACATTCGTCAATGTCTGCAAAACAACATAACGCATGCTCAGAAATTAAGTATATTATTTTAATTAGTAGTACTAGTAAAGTGAAATAGAAATACCATAGCAGTCATTTAGGTATGGATTCCCTTGGTAACCGTCCTTGCACTTGCAGCGATACCCGTATCCATTCTCGACATCATAACATATGGTGTTGCCCTGACATGTGTAATTCATCACTTGTATCTTCTCAACAACGTTAGAGCATGTCTCAGTTCCAACTGACCAATCGAGTACCACCAGAAGTTGTGTATTTTTCAAATAATCCGACCACAATATATTGGAGAAGAAGTTGAACTTGCTTTCTTGGACAACGAAGGAAAAACCGCAAGGATTAAAGGAGTACACATCCGTATGATTTGTAAAACTCATTGCACTTACCTCGAAAGAAGTCATTCCTTGAGCAATGGGTGTTTGACAACAGCCGATACCAGTGCAGGAACCATTGGCAACGTAGTCAATGTTGCCACACACCGTAGTGCACCCACCAGTGTATCCGTAGTTTCCATTTTTGTATCCCATAATGTACCCATAGGTGTCACAACCAACTGTGACAAACACGTTGTCGGTGTTTGGAAAGAGTGACAGAATTGGTGAAGCCGGGCATCGGCCGACCTGATTTTTCATAACATTGTACGGCTGTGTATTGGGTAATGTAAAGCTTCCCATCCACGGATATGTTTGTGACAATCATATTACTCTTTCTAAGAAATGGTTTTGGGGGGTCATAATGTGTGCTATTACAAGTAATGAGGAAATCCTTATTAAAGTAACAGCCCTCTTTTGTACCAAATGGATATGGGATGCTAACATTCCCACATTTGTCTTGACAACCCGGCTTGACTTCTATTTGACCGGGAGGAGGAGGAGAAGGAAGAGGTGGGGTGGTTAATTGTGGTGTTTGGGCTGAAGTGGCTGCTGCTAATAGTACCTCTATTATTATTATTATGAGGATGATAAGTTGCGGAAGCACTTTTTGTTTGCTTATGGTCATGGCTTCTAAGTTTTTGTTGTTGAAAAAAGAGATGTTTTAGTCCCTTTATAGGTGGGAGGAGGAAGACTTGGAGAGGAAGACTGGGAGAGGAGACTTGCGATTTTGACATAACTTAGATATGATGTGTTATTAATTTTTGTGTGGACTTGGTTCATTTTTCACAATCAGAGACAAAATAAAATAAATATCATTAAACAATGTAAGTCTAACGAAAAAAGAAATATTTAAACTATACTAACTATATCATTACAACTTGGAACTGTAATTATCACATCCTCGATCTCTATGGAACTTGGGGATTACTGAACGCACGCATCTTCCAGATGGATCTCTAACTATACATGTTATTGAAACAAAACAAACCGAGTTCTTCAAGGCATTACTGGGAATTAAGGTGGTTGAAAGAGTCGACCATAACTTTAACTTATGGCTTGGGGGAGCAATCACAAAGTCTTAAGTCTTCGGAGTTAAAACGCGGCTGACCTTGGAATTGGTTGGTGAGACGTACAACCAGTTTGTCCAGGTCAAACTATATAAAAATTCACTAAAATCACTGTCGCTGCTTAAAGACACTACTCGCCGAGCAGTCGGCTACACCTGCCAAAGCTGTTGCAATGGTTACTAGTGCTAGGGTTTTGTTTGGTGTATCGGATTTTGGAATACTCGCTAAATTAGAAGTATGTTGAATGAAGAAACAAATGCAAATTTCTAAACTTGTTTAAATTGAAAGTAAAAGATGAATTAGTCACAAAGTTCGAATAAGAGATTGGAAATCAATTATACTAGTTGACATGTAGTAGCCGATCAACCAAAGTAATTATCTGTTAAGCAAATGTGAATTGTGATGGGTTTTATTACCGTGTTTGAAGGATCTCCATGTTTGAATCTAATTGGACTTAACTAATTACATGATAATACAAAGAAAAAGTTTATAAATCTCACTTTTTTATATAGGAGATGTTTCGGAAGGATACTTGAAACACTGGGCATCATATACAACTAATATTTTTGGTCGCTTGAACTATAAATTTTTTATCTAAATCAATAAAATAGATTTGATTCCTTATAATATTAGTTTTTATGGGAACAAATAGAACTCTGAACATTTTCTATGTGCTTGTTCATTGGCTTTGCGGGTGAAAACTTGGATGCAACCTAAAACTTGGACCTGAGGAATCTTCGCAATTTAATCATATAAAATGAGAAAACTTTAAAGTAGAAGGCACAAGTGATGACGAGTTCCCATACGTTTGCCTCACCAACTTCATTAATTAATTAATTATATAGATAAGCATGAATCAAATTGCAGATTAATTAGTTGAAGCATGAATCAAATTGCAGATTAATTAGTTGAATATACTTATCAAAGATAGAAGATAATCCAATTGATAGCATAGCACACAGAGAGACATGAAGAGAGCAAGGCCATGAGATACACTCCATTTGTCGTCTTCCTCAGTTTTCGTTTGTTTAGTTGTTTTCCTGTCACATATCACCATTATTCACCCATGCATTCATGCTTCACCATTTTTGTTCTGTTTTTGGTGCCGCCAACAGCCTCATTTACTTCATCACCATTGGTATATCTTGAGTTAAATTGTAGTAATGTTCCCTCAACTTTAATCAAATTTTAATCAAATTGGAGCAATGGTCCCTCAAACTTCATTGTCATTGGTCCCTCAACTCATCAAAATGTGTAGTTATGGTCCTTTTCGTCAACTCTGCCAGAATTCTGTCAAAATGAGTTATGTTGGAAGGACCATTGCTACAATTGGGTTAAAGTTGAGGGACCATTGCTCCAATTGAGTAAAATTGAGGGACCATTTTTCCAATTGGATTAAAGTTGAGGGACCATTGATACAATTTTTCTTATTTGATTGTTCATATTTGCCCCTTGATTCAGCCTCACATGCATGGCACGTGACTCATTTTGACGGAAGTTCTAACGGAGTTGACGAAAATGATCATAGCTGCATGTTTTGATGAGTTGAGGACCATTCGTAATGGATTTTTAGTTGAATGACCATTGCTCCAATTAGGTTAAAGTTGATGGACCACGACTACAATTTGCTCGTATATCTTTTTATGAGTGTGTTTGGGTCCAAAATGATGGAGTTGGGCCGAGTAAGATTATTATGGGTTCGGCCCATAGTAAAACATAATTGAATCCCAAGTTTGTTTGGCAAAAGGCCCAGCCCAAAGTGGGTTAGCCGAGTTTGATTTATATTTATTTATTTGGTTCGGGAATTGAACGAATTGCGTAATATATTGCAGAGGTATTCATCAATTTACCCTTGAATTTGTGACATTGGCCAATTTCCCCCCTCAACTATCATAATTAGTCAATTTCCATCCTCAACTTTAATTTTGACCAATTTCCCCTACTATGAATAAAAATATTAATAAATTAAAATAATTTTTTTAATATTTTTATTTTAAAACATGTGGGACCCACCCCTATAATTCTCTCCCTTTCTTCCCTTTTTCTTCTTGATCCGAACCCATCTCTCACCCACCTCTTCTGCACCAAATCCTCCAACGACGACGACCCATCTGACCAAAAGGACCCTTTTGACCCGAAGGAACCCACAAACCCAAATCCCCAATCTCACTCTTCCTCTCGCTCTTCTTATTTCAGCGATGTCAAAGCCAGCCTTAGGCAACAGCAGCAACAATTGCAGCCGCCACCAGAACAGAGAAGACCCATTCCTCAAAATCCGTCATATACAAACCCTTCTCCCACCAGGACCTCCAAAGTTGCTTCCTTGGAAGAAATCCGCAAAAACCTCTCCGAGTTTCGGCGCCGATCCTCTGTGCCGGACCCCATTGAATTAGGCCCTGCATCCTTGTCGCCTCGCTAACCTTGTCCCCAAGCCCAACAGACCCGCTGCAAAAAAAAAAAACAAAAAAATAAAAAAAAAGAGGGTTTTTTTGGTCCAAATTTTTTTCAAATAAGAAGGCGAAGAATGAAGGTGAAGGTGAGAGAGATAGGAGAGAGATTGGATGTGAGAGAGATGGAATGCATCAGGGGAGAAAGGGTGAGTTGGAACGGATCAGGAAGAAAAAGGCGAGAAAAGTAGAGAATTATAGGGGGTGGGTCCCACATGTTTTAAAATAAAAATATTAAAATAATTTATTTTTTATTTATTAATATTTAATTAATATTTTTATCCACAAGAGGGTGCAAATTGACTAATTATGAGAGTTGAGGGGGGAAATTGGCCAAAATTAAAGTTAAGGGGAAAAATTGACTAATTATGAGAGTTGAGGGAGAAAATTGACCAAAATTAAAGTTGAGGGAGGAAATTGGCCAATGATCACAAGTTCAGGGGTAAATTGATGACTACCTCTATATTGTATTGCACATACAACTTTGAGAGGACTGTTTAGCAATGGCAACCATTTTTACTTTTCTTTTAGGGTTGTTTTGATCTTATATTACATCACAGAAGAGGGATGGTTTAAATCTTGTTTCGGTTTTAAATGCATACATTGACAAGTCATGAGATGCTAAACTTGCTAATTTAGTTTTTGCAGGCCAACTTTAAATATGATCATTAGTTTAAACATTTTACCTAAAATCATTTTATCCAAATGTGCTCGTCAGATATCAAACAAATACTGATAAGATTAACGAGAACTGCTCTCCTAAGTTCTTCATTTTGAGACATATGAGGACCTTTTTTATTTGAGCCCTTGAATTAATATACCGATTATGAATCCTTTTTGTCACAATCAACGCTCACGAACTTGTTGTCAATGTATGATATGGTGAACATTTTAGGCATACTGAGGGAAGACTCTTTTTTAATGTTATCTATGATCGCAACCGATTTGTTATAGCACTTACAAGCAATGTATTGGGTAATATACAGCTTCCCATCCACGGATATGTTTGTAGCCTTAGTATTAGTTTGTGTAAGAAAAGGTTTTTGAGAGTGATAATTTGTGTCTTTACAAGTGATGAGGAATTTATTTTATGTTTTACTTAGAAAATTAGTTTTAAAGTTTTTCCTTGCATTTTTCTTCATACTCCTCTAATCCAGTTAGATCTGCTTAGTTTGTCTCTTTATCCAGTCAAAATTTAAAAGTATTGACTTATTAAATCATAAATTACAGTTCCCTTCGTACCGTTGAGGTTTCTTTGGATAAGAAAAAATCACTAATCCTAGTCCATGCATAAACACTTGACTCTTAATTAGCATTAGAAGCATTTTTCGTATGCTCATCACACCCTCAATTGAGGCTTCTTCAAATTTTAGTTCGTTGTCCAGATGTTCAAACTTGAAATGAGAAATTTGGTCCGTTTATTGATGGATAGAAGACTTGTGAATTGATTGAGCAGCTTGATTATCTTATTTGTAAGTCATTAAGTATCACGAAATAATAATCAAGAATCATTAGCATAGCGTTGCAGTTTCTATTTTATTATAATCAAATTAGGCACTTTTTTGTTCACATCAAAGCTTTAATTCCAGCAGTACTTTGCAGACCCATCACAGTCCATCTGTTATTCCCATGAAAGCTTCTCTTACTAATTTGTCCAGATAGTCAATAAGAAAAACCCCACGAACACATATGGGTGAATAAAATTCGTACAAGAAATTAGGAATTACAGAATATGACAACATTGAATAGTATAAGAACTGCAAGAGTGGACAGGCAGAAGAGAGGCGGGGGAAATTACACATTGGAATATATGCCAACATTGAATAGTATAACCTTGGAATCGTGGACGAAAGACAAAAGAGAGAATATGCAAACATTGAGTACTATAAACTTTCTCTCATTAAGGCGAAGTTTCTTAAAAGAAAAACAAATTGCAACCCAAAAGATGAGGATTGAACCGTGAGGGTGGGGCGACAAGACTCGGATCGATGTGATACCAAGAAAGAGGCACGCCATGCGTAAGTTTGTGAAGAATAATATAGTTGATCTTTAGTATTCGTTACTGATCTACATCTAATTAATAAAAAAATAAGTCCAAAACAGAAATATATGGCTAATTAGTAATGTTTTTATTAATTTATAGCTAATTAAGCTTGAATTTTAGTCAGTTAATACTTGGTGCTCGTTTAAGAGTAATCCTGCTGTTACATAAAATTTTGATTTTGATCATTCGTTTATAAGTTCAGTGTGCATTGCCATTTAGTACTACAGTCTAGTAGTATTCTTCTTTACTTATAAGTAAGAGATTATAGGTTCGATTATCGACAAAAGCGTATTTGAAACACATTATTGTTAGCCCATTATTAGGCTAAAGTCATCCCCTAGTATATATAAATATCGTTTGTTCAAAAAAAAAAAAAATGTGCATTACGAAACAATGAATGTAGTTTGAGAAGGGGAAAAAAAGAACTCCATGGGATACAATCATTAAGAGCAAATTTTTTTCCATTCACTACAAAATTACATTTACTCCAAATTAACTAAACAAGGTAATTAAAGAAATTAAATGATAAGACATAAGTATTCCATGGCACATTAGGCAAAAACAGCACAATAAAACAGACTTGTTCACTGGCACAATCATCTCCCATCACTAACTGGTAATACAACGTGGTTCCTTATACTATGAAACCCCGAACTTGAATCACCACCTCCTTCATAACTAATAGTTTCCATTGATATTCCTCCAAGCAAGCATTCAGTTTCTTCTAAATTGGAATTCTCATTAACCCATAGATGCCTTACCATCCTTCTCAGCCCCTCCAGTTCCATTGCAACTTCCTTCATTGTTGGTCTTTCTTCTCCTTTTACTCTCAAGCACCTCTTCGCAAGGGTAGAAACTTCCTTAAGCTGCTCAATGTTTGCCTCAGTCACAATACAATCATCAAGAACTTGCAGCAAGCGGTCGTCTTTCAGTGCTGAAAGAAAATACTTTGCCAAATTTCTCTCTTCCTCCGGCTTGTCAAACGAAAGTGCCTTCTTTCTTGTTAGTAACTCGACGAGGACAACTCCGAAACTATAGACATCGCTTTTCTCAGTCAACTGGCTTGTCTGCAAGTATTCCGGGTCTAAATACCCGAGAGTTCCTTGCACCATTGTAGATAACTGAGCTTCGTCCAATGGAACCAATCTTGAGGCTCCAAAGTCAGACACCTTGGCTGTGAGATTCTCATCTAAGAGTATATTTGTAGACTTGATATCTCTGTGAATTATAGGAACAGAAGCTGCAGAGTGCAAGTATGACAGCACGCCAGCAGTTTCTGTAGCTATCCGTAGACGAATTTCCCAAGGCGCGTTGAATTTGGATGATTTGGTTGTGTTATGGATGTATTCAAACAGGGTTCCATGGGCGACAAATTCATAAACTAGTAGGGGGACTTCGGTTTCCAAACAACAACCTAAAAGCTTGACCACATTCCTGTGGTTGATTTGGGACAGTACGACCACTTCATTTATGAATTGCTCTGTCTGGCTTTGATCTACCATTTTGGACTTCTTGATTGCAACTACTCGGCCGTCTGCTAAAATTCCTTTGTAGACTGTACCGAACCCTCCCTTGCCAATGATTCTAGTCTCATGATAATTTTTGGTGGCCTTCTCAAGTTCTCCTGTTGTGAAGATTTTTGCCGTTTCATGAGAGGATCCTTGCCGTTCTGAAAGTTGCTGATGTAGCATGATCCCTCCATTTCGCTTGAAGAATTTCTCCTTTAGCTTCATGAGCTTCCATCTTTTGTATCCCAAATACAACCAAGAGCTGCCCATTAATAGGGACACGAGGCCTACGCCCATTCCTACATATCCAACAAATTAATTGTAAACCCTGGTACGTAGTTATAACCAAATGAAATGAGTATGTATTGCTATCTAGACCATATGTGCCGACCATCTTTTTCATCACATCTCTAACGAAGTTTGGATTCTTTAAAAACATGTCGAAAAGCATTGAATCACTTGTTAGTACATATGTGCATGCATGCTTACCAACGACAATTTGGATAACAAAGGTCGGATCAGGGGTGCAACCTTCTCCTTTTATTCTACCATCACCACGGTATCCCTTGTGGCAAGAACAAGTATGGTTTCCCTCTGTATTTATACATTTTTGCTTGCATGTATTGAGGTCTGGATCCTTACATTCATCAATGTCTGCAAAAACAACATAAACCATGCTCAGGAATTAAGCATATTATTTTAATTAGTAGTACTAATAAAGTGAAATAGAAATACCGTAGCAGTCATTTAGGTATGGATTCCCTTGGTAACCGTCCTTGCACTTGCAGCGATACCCGTATCCATTCTCTAAATCATTACACGTGGTGTTGCCCTGGCAAGTGTAATTCATCACTTGTTTCTTCTCAACGTTGGTGCATGTCTCATTTCCAACTGACCAATCGAGTACCACCGGAAGTTTTGCATTTATCAAATAATCCGACGACAACATAGTGCGGTTGAAGTTGAACTTGCCCTCTTGGACAACGAAGGCAAAGCTGCAAGGATTAAAGGAGGACACATTCGTATGTTTATAATAACTCCTTGCACTTACATCGAAAGAAGTCATTCCTTGAGCAATGGGTGTTTTACAACAGCCGATACCAGTGCAGGAACCATCGACAACGTAGTCAATGCTGTCACACATTGTAGTGCACCCACCAGTGTACCCGTAGTTTCCATTTTTGTATCCCACAATGTACGCATAGGTGTCACAACCAACTGCGACAAACACGTTGTCGGTGTTTGATATGAAGAATTTGGAAAGAGCAAGAGAGTTGGTGAAGCCGGCCCTCAGCTGGCCTGATTTTTCGTAACATTGTGTGGCTGTGTCTAGGGTAATGTAAAGCTTCCCATCCACGGATATGTTTGTGACAATCATATTACTCTTTCTAAGAAATGGTTTTGGGGGGTCATAATGTGTGCTATTACAAGTAATGAGGAAATCCTCATTTAAGTAACAGTCCTCTTTTGTACCAAATGGATATGGGATTTTAACATTCCCACACATGTATTGACAACCCGGCTTCACTTCTTCTTGACCGGGAGGAGGAGGAGGAGAATGAAGAGGTGGAGAGGTTAAATATTGTGTTTGGGCTGAAGTGGCTGCTGCTAATAGTACCTCTGTTACTATTAGGAGGATGATAGGTTGCAGAAGCACTTTTTGTTTGCTCATGGTCATGGCTTCTAAGTTTTTGTTGTTGAAAAAAATGAGATGTTTTCGTCCTTTTATTGGCAGGGAGGAGGAAGACTTGGAGAGGAGACTAGTGAATTGATTGAGCAAACCTTGCAGAGGATACCTGCCATAACTTAGTTATGACGTGTTGCTAATTCTTTCGCGGACCTGGTTCATTTTCAAAATCAGACAAAATAAAATAAATATCATCAAACAATGTAAGTCTGAGGAGAAAACATTACCTAGCTAGTATACCTACATTACACTAACTATATGCTAACCATTACAACTCGGGACCATAATTACCACGTCCTCAATCTCTATGGAACTTGGGACTTACTCAATGTACGTATCTTCCAGATGGATCTGTAACTATACATGCTAATGAAGCAAAACAAAACGTAGTTCTACAAGTCATTACTGGGAATCAAGGTGGTTGAAAGAGTCCACCATAATTAAGGTGGTTGAAAGAGTCCACCATGACTTATGGCTTGGTGAAGAAGCACAACCAGTGGCTATTCAAAACTAGATGTGTGAGTCTTGGAGGGCCTACTAATAGAAGTTTCTTTCTGTTTTGTCCAGGTCAATCACTAAAATCACTGTTCTTGCTTAAAGACATGACCAATCGTCACTTAGTACTACAGTATAGTGATATTCATTTTCACTTGTAAGTAAGAGATTTTAGGTTCGTTGTCGCCAAAAACGAATTTGAACCACATTATTATGGCAAGCCTATTATAAAGCTTATCTCACTCCTTTAGTGTAGATATATCGTTTGTTAAAAAAAAAAAAAAAAAAAAAAAAAAAAAAAAAAAAGACATGACTAGTCGAGTCTCTTTAGTAGCTATACCTGCCAAAGCTGTTGCAATCATTACTAATGTTAGGGTTTTGTTTAGTGTATCAGATTGGAATACTCACTAGATTTTATGTTGAATGAAGAACTGAATGTAAACTTCTAAACTGTCTATGTTGAAGGTAAAAAGATGAATTAGTCACAAACTTTGAATGAGGGATTGGAAATCAATTATGCTAGTTGATATGCACTAGCTGATCAACCAAAGAACTTAAATATCCGCTGGGCCAACGTAAATTGCGATGGGTTTTTTTATCATCGTGTTTCATTCGTTTTTGAAGAATTCAAACGAAGTCACTTTTAATTAGTCTTTAGTCTAGTAGTTGTTTTCACTTGATTGAAGAGTCTCCGTGTTTGAACCTAGCTAATTGGACTTAACTAATTATGATAAGTTTAAATATATTGTTAAATTAAGAATTAATTAGAGTTAATATTTGAATCAAACATTACCCTTAAAAAGGAGGACATGTTAGGGCTGGTTTGACATTATTGAAATTATTTTAAAAACAATTTTTTTTGTAAAAACTGGGGTTAAAGTTGTGTTTGGTAAATGAAAAAAGAAAAGAAAAAAAACTTTTTGTTAAAATCATGGGTCCAAAATAGCAAAAAGCAGAAGCAGCTTTATCCTTGCTTTTGAAAACAACGTTTTATTTCACAGCACAACAACTCCGAGCAAGCCTTTAGGGTGGTGGATGAATGAGGATCCTCTTCAGATCTTCTTTGTAAGGATCCGGGGATCTGTGAATCATGTATGTTCATCGTATATCGTGCAGTCATAAATTATTTTAAAAAAAAATTATGTAAAATTGAACACAAACAGTACCTGACGAAAACTGACTGCACGATGTACGATGAACGGATATAATTCATAGATCTCCGGAATCCCCACAAAGGGGATCCGGATTCGTGGTGGATAACCCACTTTGGAGTCTAAACTAGGATATTACGGTTACCAGCTGATGCCCTTAATAGGTGGAAATCAGTTAGGGTGTAAATCGAGGTAAAGAAGGTCCCTACTCACAAGAAATATATATGTTCTTTACAGAAAAAACCCTATTACCACTCACTAGTACAAGTAAAGGGTTCTCGTGTGAGTAGAAGCTCTTCTTTGGTTTTCGTCCATGGCTTCTTAGGTAGGCAGTGTTAACAATGAGGAATCAAGAAATCAACAAATACAGAGAGAGAAAGCTTCAAAGCAATTATTTGAAATACTTCACTTTTCTTTATCTTTCCTCTTACTTTGATAAATACATCCTTATGGTATTTATAGCTTATATCATCCTTTACATTTGTAACTAACACTCTACCTCAACTAATCATCAAATGACACTTGTCATTACACTAACCATTCTGTTGTACACTACTACAAAAGGACCTTATAGTGTCAGTTGTTGCATCGGTTTAATATAATATAGTGGCGAAAAAGAGACTTGCGACACCCACTGAAGATGACGTCGTATTTACTGTCGCTTATAAGGGTCATAAAATTTCTATGTTGCTTTTAAACCGACGTAAAAATTTAATGTCACTTATAACCGACACATATTTTAATATTTTTAAGTACTGGCGTCGCTTTAAATAAAATAGTGTCGCTTTTAAGCGACATAAATTATGTGTGTCGCTTCTAGGCTACACTAATTCTTGTTTTTAAATATTTTAAAGCCTGCGTCGGTTCTGAGTGACATATATTTTATTTTTTTAAATACTTTGAAACCCGATGTCAGTTGTAAGCGACAGATTGATGGTCTTTATATCCTCTCCCCCGTGTTTTCTTTTTCTTCTCTTGCACTTTTCTTATTCGTTCTTCCAATTTTCAAAGCCTCCCCATGTTCATTCTCTTTCACCTTTCTTATTTGGTCTTCCAACTTCATTTATTCCTTCTTCACAACAGTAAGTTTTTCTTGCTTATAATATTTTTACTTTCTCCTCTTATGTTTAATTTTTAGTTACAATTTATTTTTGTAGGAAATTTATTTGAGCTAGTTGATTACATAAAGAATTGTTGACGTCGGAATTCTTCAACAAATCAGGTTTGTATCACTAACTTCTTTAATTTTTAAATTGTATAACACACAAGTTTATTTATTTAAAAATTATAATTTAAGCACTTAGATAAATTTCTACTATTTTTGTTAAATTAATAAAAATTTAGTCGAATTAATTAATTTTGTCACTTGAATTGTTATGAGAAAATGGAATGAATAATATTTATAAGCATTTATGTTAAATTAACAATATTAAATATAACATAAACTTATAATATTTAGTAATATAAGAATATATTATGTTAAATTAATTTTTTTTTGCACTCTAATTGTTATTTTAATTTGTTGTTATTTTGATAACTTTTGGTTTTTATTTACTAGTATGGATTAGATGAGCATAATTTGAATTGCTATGAGAAAATGGAATGAATAATATTTATAAGCATTTATGTTAAGTTAACAATATTAAATATAACCTAAACTTATAATATTTAGGAATATAAGAATATATTATGTTAAATTAATTTTTTTGCACTCTAATTGTTATTTTAATTTGTTGTTATTTTGATAACTTTTGGTTGTTATTTACTAGTATGGATTAGATGTGCATAATTTGAATTGCTATGAGAAAATGGAATGAATAATATTTATAAGCATTTATGTTAAATTAACAATATTAAATATAACCTAAACTTATAATATTTAGGAATATAAGAATATATTATGTTAAATTAATTTTTTTTGCACTCTAATTGTTATTTTAATTTGTTGTTATTTTGATAACTTTTGGTTTTTATTTATTAGAATGGATTAGATGAGCATAATTTTGATAACTTTTTGTTGTTATTTTAATTTGTTTTTACTATAATAGGTGTTGAAAATTAAAAGATTGCAATCGTGATAGAGTTCGAGGGGTGAAAGATATAAATTGAAAATTCTGATAGTTATGCCTACATGATAGGGATTGAAAGATTGTAGGCATCTTAGTGTCAACATAATATTTTGCCTTCGTAAAGTGGTAAAACATGGACAAGAGTTGGTTGACAATACCCCAAAATTTTGAAGCGTATACAACTGGAATTAATTTGTTTTTGGATCAAGTAGTTGCAAATGGTGTTGGTCCTGATAAGTTTAGATGTCCTTGCAAAAGATGTTGTAATTGATATACTTTTGTTAGGATCACTATTGTTGAACATCTCATATTGTATGATATGGATAAAGATTATAAAAACGCTTGTTGGCGACATCATGGTGAGCAAAACATTGGAGAGCAAAATGTGGCAATTGGAGAAGAAGAAACAGGAGATGAGGTAATTGGCATGCATGATTTTCTTAATGATGTATTTGTCCAACCATTAACAGAAGAAGATGTTGGGCCATCTACTGAACCCCTTATTGGGGAAAGGCGTCCAGAAGAGGTGCAGACTTTTTTTAAGTTGCTTGAAGAGGCAGATCAAGATTTGTGGCCAGGTTGTAAAGAGTTTAAGAAATTGGAAGCAGTTGTAAGACTGTATCAGATCAAGTGTTTAGCGGGAATGTCTGACGAGATCTTCACCACTTTACTGGAGTTAATTAAAAGAATGTTGTCTGAAGGGGATTGTTTGCCTGAATCCTGTTATAAGGCAAGAAAACTGTTAGCCTGAATCCTGTTATAAGGCAAGAAAACTTATAAATGACTTGGGTCTGTCGTATGTGAAAATTAATGCATGTCCCAATGATTGCATGATCTATTGGAAAGATACTTCAGATTTGACCGTGTGCTCGGTTTGTGGTAAATCAAGATATAAAATTGCAGAGGATAGCTCGAGGAAAAAGGTCGCAGCTAAGGTTATGTGGTATTTTCCTTTAAAACCACGATTGCAACGATTTTTTATGTCGAAGCATATGGCTGAACATATGAGGTGGCATGCAACTGAATGTCCTAAGGATGAGTTTATGAGACATCCTTTAGATTCTCCAGCATGGAAGCATTTGGATAATTTATATCCGGATTTTCCGTCAGAAATTCGAAATGTCCGATTAGGGTTAGCCAGTGATGGATTTAATCCTTTTGGGAAAATGAGGAATGATCATAGCACATGGCCTGTGGTGCTTTCTGTTTATAATTTGCCACCTTGGATGTGCATGAAGCAACCAAATTTGTTGTTGTCTCTGTTAATACCAGGACCGCGCAGTCTTGGTAAAGAGATTGATGTATACATGCGTCCATTGATTGACGAGCTGAATGAGTTGTGGGAGGTGGGCATTCCCACTTATGATGCGTATTCCAACCAAAGTTTTACGGTGAAGGCTGCCGTGTTATGGACTATAAGTGATTTTCCGGCTTATGGAATGTTATCAGGATGAAGTACACATGGCTATAAAGCTTGTCCACATTGCATGCATGATAAAGAATCTATTTACTTGCCAGCGAGTCGTAAGATTTGTTATATGGGGCATCGACGTTTTCTTGAAGATAATCATAGGTTTCGAAGGCAAACCATCACTTTTAATGGTCGTCGAGAGCATCGTAGTGCACCAAGGTAGTGGACTGGTTTACAATGTCTCGAAGAACTTTCTACATTGAGATTTACTTTTGGAAAACCAAACAAAGATGATTCAGTTAGACAACGCAAAAGAAGAACTTCGAGCAGTACAAGTAGTAACAGTCAGTGGAAGAAGAAATCTATTTTTTATGAACTACCTTATTGGAGGCATCTGTTGATTAGACACAATCTTGATGTTATGCATATCGAGAAGAATATATCTGACAGTGTGGTGGGAACATTGCTAGATATAGAAAAGTCTAAAGATGGATTGGCTGCACGTGCAGATCTTGAATTCTTGAACATAAGACATAGTCAACACCCACGTAGAGAAGGAAATAGAACATTTCAACCTCCAACATTGTTCACATTGAAAAGAGAAGAAAAAGCTGCGTTTTGTAAAGTGTAGTCTACTATTCGGGTTCCCGATGGATATTCATCAAATCTATCGCGATGTGTGCACATGAATGAACGAAAAATACATGGGTTGAAAAGTCACGATTGCCATGTTTTAATGCAGCAGTTACTCCCGCTTACAATACGCCCGGTTTTGCCTAAAGCTGTTACTATGGTTTTATTAGAGTTGAGTGCAATTTTCAGACAGTTGTGTAGTAAGAAGGAGTCTGAGGAAGGATTTAAGCAACTGAATTCAAGAATTGCCTTGACATTATGTCAACTTGAAAAAAATATTCCTTCCTGCATTTTTTGATATAATGGTGCACCTCTCAGTTCACTTGGCAGATGAATCAGCTCTTGCAAGGCCTGTTCAATATAGATGGATGTATCCAATTGAATGGTAATGAATAAATTTTTATAAATTTTTTACAATTGTAGTCATAACTTTAATTAATAATTATAATAATTTGTATTTCATTTTATAATTGTAGGTATTTGCAAACACTGAAGCACTATGTTCGTAATAAGGGTCGTCCTGAAGGTTCTATTGCTGAAGCATATTTGGTGGATGAGTGCTTGTCCTTTTGTTCCATGTATCTTAGAGACGTTGAGTCTCGTCGTACCTGTAGAGGCCGAAATGAATATGGTATTGGACGTGGAGTATCTGGTGGGTTATCAATGTTTGACTCGAAAGGACGTTATATGGGTTCAGGAGAAAATGTGGAGCTTAATCTAAATGTTTTTTTATCAGTGCCATAGATACATTCTAAATAATTGTGATGAAGTTAGCCCATTTAGAAGGTAAGAACGTTTAATCATACATCTTAACTTTGAAAAAATAATTATCTAAATTGGACATAATTGTGTAGGCAACATGAGGAATTCTTGAAAACTAAACATCATCGAGAAAGGTTAACTATGCGACAAATTAAGGAGCTAAGCAAGAAAGAATTTCCAGAATGGTTCAAGCAACATGTGAGTTGATATAACAATCATATTATTTATTTATTGTTTTGCATTTTAATTATAACATGTTTATAGTTATTCTGTCAATTTTTATCTTCATACTTATTACAGATGAATTCAAGATATGATGCTAATGACACATTGATATCTCAAGACTTGCATTGGCTAGCTAATTATCCTAGTAGGGTTGTGAGTAGATACAAAAGTCACATTGTTCATGGATTTAGATTTCGTATAAAATCTGTGGATGATAAGCATAAGAATCAAAATTGTGATGTCTTTATACCTGCAAATGTTCTTGGAGCAATTGGGCAAGTGAATTGTTATGGCAGAGTTGTAGATATGTTCAAGGTCAAATATTGTGGTCCTACTGAAGCAGGAGATAGGGGTCGAGCTGTGATGTTATTTAAGTGCGAATGGGTTAATAGTGAAAGTCCACAAGGAATTAAGACCGATCAATATGGATTTACTATGGTGAATTTCAATCAATTGGGATTTAAAGAGGATCCTTTCATACTAGCATCATAAGCATTACAGGCATTTTACGTGGAGGACACAATTGAAAAAGATTGGCATGTAGTTGTTCGAACTCAGCCAAGAGATTTATTTGACGTATTAGAGGATAGTGATGCTATTGATGATTATGCCATGCCGAACTTGGATGATCGAATTCTTGATAATGAAAATTTCCATACAAGGGTTGGCGTGGAAGAGACTCCCTTTCTTGAATCATTAGCGTTGCCTACCGGGTTCGTTAATCATGCCAATGTCGACGATGAGCTAATAGATGATGACAGAGAATAAATATATTAATTATTTTTTGTATTAATTAGACTCTGTTTCATTTTGTATGCTATGATATCGTATCATAAAATTATATTTCTGTTTTTTTTTTTCTTGTTTCCTGTCGCTTTTAACCAACGACATATGTCATCTGTGTCAGACTTGGTGTCGGTTTTAACCGACGCAACCTTAGCCTATTTCGACGCAATGTTAACCTTACGTCGGTTTTATGCGATGCAATATTAGCCTATTTCGACACAAGGTACCTGTTGTGAATCATATGTATTAATGCGAAATAAGGACGATTATTTTTTATTATTTGTAGTTTTATACCCCTAATAATAATTATTATATATTAATTTAACAGTTTTATACCCCTAAAAACTATAATAATTATATATATAATTATATATTAATTTAACAGTTTTACACCCCTAAAAACTATAATAATTATATATATAATTATTATACAAATTACACGAAACTAATTTCAACGATCCAACCGTCAAACATATTTGTATATAATTCGAGATCGTATACAAAAAAAATCGCAAAAAACAAACACTCTGGGATGAAGTAACATGACAAAAAATTTCGACGGTTATCAACGAATGAATACAATGAATGAATTCGATCTTCAATTTAAAATATTTGCACTAGTGGATACCACAAAATCTTATGTTATACCTAATGAAAGTATGAATAAACTCTTAAGTGTTAGTGAATCTATCGTTTTGATGGGATACGCATTCTACGAAACTAATTTCAACGATCCAACCGTCAAACATGTTTGTATATAATTTGAGATCGTATACGAAAAAAATCACAAAAAACAAACATTCTGGGATGAAGTAGCGGGACAAAAAATTTCGACGGTTATCAACGAAAAATGACGATTTAACAGTTATTTTAAGTCCGATTTTGATGATTTTTTATAGCTACACTCCTTGAATCTATATGAATACAATGAATGAATTTGATCTTCAATTTAAAATATTTGCACTAGTGGATACCACAAAATCTTATGTTATACCTAATGAAAAGTATGAATAAACTCTGAAGTGTTAGTGAAACTATCGTTTTGATGGGATACGCATTCTACGAAACTAATTTCAACGATCCAACCGTCAAACATGTTTGTATATAAATCGAGATCGTATATGCAAAAAATTGCAAAAACAAACATTATGAGATCAAGTAACGGGACAAAAATTTTCGACGGTTATCAACAAAAAATGACGATTTAATGGTTATTTTAAGTCCGATTTTGATGATTTTTTACAGCCACACTCTTTGAACCTATATGAATACAATGGATGAATTCGATCTTCAATTTCAAATATTTACACTAGATTTTATGTCATGATGATCAATGAAAATTGAAGATTTTGTAAAAGGAATAAAATGCAAGCTTTGAGTTACCTTGGCAAGGTTTAAACTTTTGAGAAATGCTCATCTAATCCATTCTAGTAAATAACAACCAAATGTTATCAAAGTTATCAAAATAACAACAAATTAAAATAACAATTAGAGTGCAAAAAAAATTAATTTAACATAATATATTCTTATATTCCTAAATATTATAAGTTTAGGTTATATTTAATATTGTTAATTTAACATAAATGCTTATAAATATTAATCATTCCGTTTTCTCATAACAATTCAGATTATGCTCATCTAATCCATACTTGTAAATAACAACCAAAACTTATCAAAATAACAACAAATTAAAATAACAATTAGAGTGCAAAAAAAAAAGTAATTTAACATAATATATTCTTATATTACTAAATATTATAAGTTTATGTTATATTTAATATTGTTAATTTAACATAAATGCTTATAAATATTATTCATTCCGTTTTCTCATAACAATTCAGATTATGCTCATCTAATCCATACTAGTAAATAACAACCAAAAGTTATCAAAATAACAATTAGAGTGCAAAAAAAAATTAATTTAACATAATATATTCTTATATTACTAAATATTATAAGTTTATGCTATATTTAATATTGTTAATTTAACATAAAGGCTTACAATGACTCAAATTTAATATAAGTTTATGTTATATTTAATATTGTTAATGTTACAATATTTAATATTGTTAATTTAACAATATTTAATATAAGTTGATGTTATGTTTAATATTTAATATATTTAATATAAGTTTATGTTATATTTAATATTGTTAATTTAACAATATTTAATATTGTTAATATTATAAGTTCATTCCATTTTCTCATAACAACTCACTAATCCATTCTAGTAAATAACGACAAAAAATTATCAAAATAACAACAAATTAAAATAACAATTACAGTGCAAAAAAAATTGATTCAACTTAATAAATTGATTTATTAAAATATTATATGAGATAACATAACTGATTATTTTTTAATTTTGGGTTAAACTTTTTTTTTTTTTTTTTTTTTGTTTTTGTTTTTATCCTTGTTCCCTTTTTTTTTGTAAGTTAAAACTTTTTTTTTATGTTGGGCGGGAATTTTCCCGGATTTTTTGCACGGGGAAATGGATTGGAAGAGCTTTGTCAGTCACTGTCATGTCAGGTCAGGCTTACTTTGGTTTTAACCGATGCAAAATTATCCACTTTCGAGACTACCTGCTACGATGGTCTTTCTGTCAGAGACACTACACAGATTTGTTCTTATTTCGACGCAAATTTGTTTTTATTTCGACACAAACTTGTTCTTATTTTGACGCTATGAAAATCTGTCAAGTTAACGTCGGTTTTAACCGCCGCAATGTGACCTTATTTCGACGCTACTGACCTTTCAGTGAAAACTATGTCAAGCTACGTTGTGATGGGTCAAGTCAGATATAGTGTCGGTTTTAAGCGACACAAACTTGTTCTTATTTCGACGCTATGCAAACTAACGTCGGTTTTAAGCGACGCACTAGGACCTTACTTCGACGTTATGCAAGCTAACGTCGGTTTTAACCGACGCAATGGTCTTCCAGTGAAAAGTATATCAGGTTTTCAGTCAAAAGTATGTCAGGTTACGTGTGTCTAGGTCGAGTCAGACTTTGTGTCAGTTTTAACCGACACAATGTGTTCATATTTCGACGCTAAGTTTTTATCCATATTTAATCTCCTTTATTTCCCATCACTTTCGTGATTCCACTTCTCTCTCTCGTTTTATCCCTCTCTTTCCCCCATTTCAGGCTTACTCTTTCCCCCATTTCAGCCATACTCCTTCTCCTTCCATTAAATTTTGCTATGGATAATTCTCGTGAAGATCAACGTTCTGAGGAACTTCATTTGGAAGAGGACGAGGGTGATGCTGGTTCTTTTTTTGAATTGTTATTAATCTCAGTTTTTATTTTTATTTTTTTGTGTGTGTTTGAACTATTATTATGCCTAAACTGAAAATATACATTTGTTTCCTGGTTTTTAATTGTGTTTTTGTATTAACAAGGTACATCTCAACGGAGGCGTGGACCCTCAATTCCTAAATAGACGAAACAGCTTTGTTCGTCTGATTCTTCCGGAAAATGCATTAGTGATAATGCTAGTGCTTTTTCAAAACATGTAGCAGCGGAGGTTAGAGACTATAGAAATCTCCCGTTGGAGAAAGATTGGCGTAAGGTTACGGAAGAAGATAAGGAAGCTTTCTGGAATAGAATAAAGGTATAGGTGTTTTTATTTTTAGTTGAAAATAGAAGAATAAGTCAATGATTGTAATAATAATTGACTAGCTTGATTTTTTTTTGTTTTTGGTTTTTATGGATGTAGGGAAATATTTTTTTTGAAAATGCAGATATAGTAAAAATGCCTTTGATCCGTCATATGACGCTTAAGATTGCGGAGCATGTGCACAAAGAGTTTAGAAATAAGTTAAAAAAAAGTATTATACTAAAAGAGCAAAAGAGGTGCGCAGCCAACCTCCTCCTATTGTGATTCCTGCCCAGTGGGATGATTTGTTGGCATATTGGAATAGAGACAAGACAAGGGTAAACCTTACATGATTTATTTCGTTATAACTTTAAATTTGCCTAGTATAATCTTTTTCTTTTTTTTTTTCCACGAGGTTGCTGAAAAAAATAAGATTAATCGGGGATTAAAATCAATGAACCATACTACTGGTACAAAATCCTTTGCAAGAGTGCGGGAAGAATATGTATGGATTGTACATTTTGAAGAAATGATTAATTTTAAATAATCTATAGTTATAAATTTTATTTTTAGTATGAGGGTTGCTTAAAATTGTTTGTATGAAATTTTATTTTTGATAAAGCGGAAGAAGCATGGGAAAGAAGCAGATCATGTAACCTTTTTTCGTGAATGTCATACACGAAAAGATAAAACATGGATTGATGAAACATCGGAGCGTACAGGGGTAATTGATTTTTTCGTGTTAGTATTTCATTTTATTAATTTTTATTATCTATGGCTTATTTTTCTGTTTTACGATTGAATTTTTGTTTTTAAAAATTGTAATGCAAGGCAACAATGGAGAGCAATCTTCAAACGTTGATTGAGTCGGGCCAGGAGGATAATGAAGATCTTAGGACCCAAGTTTATGTTGATACTATGGGTCCTAAGAGGCATAATAGAGTCAGAGGATACGGTCATGGTGTGACTCCTGATATGGTGTCCTATGCATCTTCTTCATCTTCTACATCAATTTCCTCCAGGACATCATCTAAGAGTTCAATGGCATTGCTGATGACTCAAAATAATGAGTTGAAAATGAGGGACGAAAATAATAATAAACGGATTTCGGACCTAGAGAACAAGCAAAATCAGTTGTTTGCGTGGTTTTTTCAAAGATTTCAGCCACAACCACCGTATAGCCCGGGAACCCAACAATCAGGCCAGAGTCAGCCTCCTCAACAGTTGGGCCAAAGTCAGCCTCCCCCTGCATATCTGTATGCTGGCCATAATCAGCAACCTTCATATCCTATGTATCTGATGCCTACGCAGCCCATGCCATACATGTAGCAGCCGCCCATGCCATACATGCAGCAGCCGCCTTATCAAGTGCCAGTATATAAACCTGAGATGGCTGCTCCTAGTGGATTTTGTCCTGAAGTTCCAACTGGGGGGTTTTCTGGAATGCTTGCGGGTGTTGGATTTGATGTGGACTTGTCAAGGATTTTTGGATCAGATGGAGGATCTCAAGGAGGAGGATCTCAAGGAGAAGGTTCTCAAGCAGAAGGATCTGGACGACGTTTAGGTGCAGATTCGGTTGGGTAGTTTATTTGGTTCATTTTCTTGTCGGTTAAATATGACACTTTAATCGTTCTATCTTTTTGTTTTTTTATGTTATGTTTGTAATATCGGATTTAGTGTTTGTTACGACGGATGACTTTTTGTATTTTATGTGGAATGTTAGATGTACAGTTTGGCACTACTATTCTTGTTATTTATTTTCATTAATGTTTATTTAGATCTTAAAATTTATTATTTTGATTATATAATTTATTTTAGTTGGAATTAATTGAAATTGCATGCAGTTGTCCATCTATTTTTATTATTATTAACAAAGATAGTGTCAGTTAAGACCATTACTAGATTTTATATTTTATTTATTTAATTGTTATCTAATGTCGGTTTAAGGGATATTTTATTTATTTAATTTTATTACAATGTCGATTAAAAGCGACAGTAGGTTGTATATTTTACAATTAAATTGCTGATGCACGTTGCTTTAAACCGACGTAATGTGTAAGTATACATCGCTTTAAACCGACGTTAAAGTTAGTGTCGCTTTAAGCCGACGATGTGTAGTGGCGGATTAAGTCCAAAAAGCGACACTGAAGCCCTTTTGCGACGCTAGCAATAGTGTCGCTATTCCAATGCGACATTACATTGTTTAATGTCGGATTTGTGCCAAATTTCCGACAGAAATTTGATTTCTCGTCGGTTTTTCCTCTACCGATGATAGCATATATTGTAGTAGTGAGAGGAGACTTGCGATTTTGACATAACTTAGAAATGATGTGTTATTAGTTTTTGTGTGGACTTGGTTCATTTTTCACAATCAGAGACAAAATAAAATAAATATCATTAAACAATGTAAGTCTTAACGAAAAAAGATTACCTAATATTTAAACTATACTAACTATATCATTACAACTTGGGACTGTAATTATCACGTCCTCGATTTCTATGGAACTTGAGGATTACTGAATGTACGCATCTTCTAGATGGATCTCTAACTATACATGTTAATGAAACAAAACAAACCGAGTTCTTCAAGGCATTACTGGGAATTAAGGTGGTTGAAAGAGTCGACCATAACTTTAACTTATGGCTTGGGGGAGCAATCGCAAAGTCTTAAGTCTTCGGAGTTAAAAGCGGCTGACTTTGGAATTGATTGGTGAGACGTACAACCAGTTTGTCCAGGTCAAACTACAAAAAAATTCATTAAAATCACTGTCCCTGCTTAAAGACACTACACGCCGAGCAGTCGGCTACACCTACCAAAGCTGTTGCAATGGTTACGAGTGTTAGGGTTTTGTTTGGTGTATCGGATTTTGGAATACTCGCTAAATTAGAAGTATATTGAATGAAGAAACAAATGCAAATTTCTAAACTTGTTTAAATTGAAAGTAAAAGATGAATTAGTCACAAAGTTCGAATAAGAGATTGGTAATCAATTATACTAGTTGACATGTAGTAGCCGATCAACCAAAGTAATTCTCTGTTAAGCAAATGTGAATTGTGATGGGTTTTATTACCGTGTTTGAAGGATCTCCATGTTTGAATCTAATTGGACTTAACTAATTACATGATAAGACAAAGAAAAAGTTTATAAATCTCACTTTTTTATATAGGAGATGTTTCGGAAGGATACTTGAAACACTGGGCATCATATACAACTAATATTTTTAGTCGCTTGAACTATAAATTTTTTATCTAAATCAATAAAATAGATTTGATTCCATCTTATAATATTAGTTTTATGGGAACAAATAGAACTCTGAACATTTTATATGTGCTTGTTCATTGGTTTTGCGGGTGAAAACTTGGATGCAACCTAAAACTTGGACCTGAGGAATCTTCGCAATTTAATCATATAAAATGAGAAAGCTTAAAGTAGAAGGCACATGACGAGTTCCCATACGTTTGCCTCACCAACTTCATTAATTAATTAATTATATAGATAAGCATGAATCAAATTGCAGATTAATTAGTTGAAGCATGAATCAAATTGCAAATTAATTAGTTGAATATACTTATCAAAGATAGAAGATAATCCAATTGATAGCATAGCACACAGAGAGACATGAAGAGAGCAAGGCCATGAGATACACTCCATTTGTCGTCTTCATCAGCTTTCGTTTTGTTGTTTTCCTGTCACATATCACCATTATTCACACATGCATTCAAGCTTCACCATTTTTGTTCTGTTTTTGGTGCCGCCAACAGCCTCATTTACTTCATAACCATAGGTACATCTTGAGTTAAATTGTAGCAATGTTCCCTTAACTTTAATCAAATTGGAGTAATGGTCCCTCAACTAAAAATCCATTGTCATTGATCTCTCAACTCATCAAAACATGTAGCTATGATCCTTTTCGTCAACTCCATTAGAATTCTATCATAATGAGTTATGTTGGAAGGATCATTGCTACAATTGGGTTAAAGTTGAGAGACCATTGCTCAAATTGAGTTAAAGTTGAGGGACTATTTCTCTAGTTAGATTAAAGTTGAGGGACCATTGATACAGTTTTTCTTATTTGATAAAATTTGTCTCTTGATTCAACCTCACATGCATGGAATGTGACTCGTTTTGACAGAAGTTCTAACGAAGTTGACGAAAATGACCATAGTTGCAAGTTTTCATGAGTTGAGAGATCATTGATCTAATTGAGTTAAAATTGAAAGATCATGGCTACAATTTACTCGTATATCTTTATATGAGTGTGTTTGAGCCCAAAATAATGGAGTTGGGCTGAGTAAGATTATGGGTTCGGCCCATAGTAAAACAGACTTGAATCCCAGGTTTGTTTGGCAAAAGGCCCGGCCCAAAGTGGGTTAGCCAAATTTGAATTATATTTATTTATTTGGTTCGGGAATTGAAAGAATTGCGTAATATTTGGATTGCACATACAACTTTGAGAGGACTGTTTGGCAATGGCAACCATTTTTTTCGTTTCTTTTAGGGTTGTTTTGATCTTATATTTTGAATAAAGAAATAAACATTACAGAAGAGGGATGGTTTGAATCTTGTTTCGGTTTTAAATGCATATATTTACAAGTCATGAGATGCTAAACGCGCTAATTTAGTTTTTGCAGGCCAACTTCTAATATGATCATTAGGTTAAACATTTTATTTAAAATCATTTTATCCAAATGTGCTCGTCAGATATCATTGTTGGTTCAATATGGGATATCAAACCAAAACTATTATCTCAAATCCGAAACCGAAATTTTTCGGGATGGGAATTTCAAGACCAATCCCAAGCCAAATTTTTGAGAATTCCAAATTTCAGGATTCTCAAAATATTTTCGGGATTTTGGGACAAATCGGGATTAAATTTTGATTTTGGGCTATTGGGCTGAAACTTGACATATTGGACTTTTGGGCTAAAATTTAACCTTTTAGATTAAAATTCTATCTGTAATCCCAAAAAATTGCAGAACAAGACCAAAATAAAAACTTGCATCAGGAAACTAAAACAAAAAAAAATACAGAGACGAGTTGTGGGAGAGAGCCTAGAAAGAGAGTGACCATAGCCAAAAATTGCAGAGAAACATTTCCCATTTGGGGGTTTTGGTGTTAGATAGAGCCCACTACCAAGCAAAAACGAATGCGACAAAATCAAACCAAATTACATGAGAACCCAAGTTCCATAAGAACAGAATTTGGTCATGACACAAGATAAATGACACCAAATAAGCTTTATATATGCATGTAGAGGGCAATCCATACCAACATGATACAACATAATTGACACCTAATAAGCTTTACTGCAGCACATACAGTTTTCTTCGGATATCCATAAAATTAATGGAACTTTAACAAAAAACTATTGGTATTATTTATTTTAACGAAAAATCATATTTTTATACTAAAAAGTCAATCATGGTACTATTCACTTTACCCTTTATTTTGTCTTTATCGTTAAAACTCAAAGTTTTCAAGCTATTTTCATTAATTTTCCTTAAAATTAATGTTAATCCACAAAAGATAGAACACAATCTCTCAAGACGAGTGGCGAAAGAACATATTGTTTTGACATAAAAAATCTAGCAAAAATGCTTGAGGCCAAGTATAGAAAGGATATTTCCCCTATTATTTTTCGCACATTTTATAGTGTGAAAACAATGCCAAACTCCCAGTTATTCAAGTGGCATAAAGTTTCCCACTGCACTTATCATCCAAAAAGATCGCCTAACTTATTAGTAAACATAAATATAGAAATTAAATTAGGGCTGGAATCATGAACATCCATTCTAAAACATGAACAAATTTCACAAACCCTAATCTATAATTCGAACCTTAAATTAAATTTCAAATCCAAAATTTATCTGATTTGGGGGAGAATCGGTGCACAGTGCACTGGATGAAGAAGTCGAGAGAGAGATCAGAGAGGTGATAGTTGATAGGTCAGGACTCAGTCGAGAAAGAGAGCGGTGGTCGTGGCTCTATGTGGTGAAGGAAGGCTCCACAGTGAGAGATAAGAAGTCAAGAAAGAGATCAAAGAGGTGATAAGTCTGTGTGATGTGGGTGTGGCCGAATTCGAAGACGGAGAGAGAAATCGGCGAGGAGGGTGAGGTGAGGTCGAGAGACGAAGAGAGAGAGAGAGACTGAGACTGAGTCTGAGTGAGGGTTTTATTTGTATTCAATGGTTGAGATCAAATCTCAACCAAATCCGACAGTTGTTATAATTCCAAATATATATTTAAAATTAAATAATATTTTTTTTTATTTCAGTTCGGTTCAGGATTACTGAACGAATGAATCTGTTAGACTGATTCTTGTACCGAAATTTTGGGATCGGTTCGTTATTGGGTACCAAAATTTTCAAGATTTTCGGTTTGGTATTTTTTTGGTTCGGTTTGAAATATTTGGTATTTTTTTCCACCCCTAGATATCAAATAAATACTGATAAGATTAACGAGAATTGCTCTCCTAAAGTCCTCATTTTGAGACTTGTGACGACCTCTTTTATTTGAACCCTTGAATTAATCTACCGATTGTGAATCCTTTGTTGTCACAACCAATGCTCATGAACTTGTTGTCAATGTATAATATGGTCAAGGCATAGTGAGGGAAGACTGTTTTTTAATGTCATCTATGATGACAATCGATTTGTTATAGCACTTACAAGTAACATATTGGGTAATATACAGCTTCCCATCCACGTATATGTTTGTAATCTTAATGTTAGTTTGTGTAAGAAATGGTTATGAGGGTGATAATCTGTGTCGTTACAAGTGATGAGGAATTTAGTTTATGTTTTACTTAGAAAATTAATTTAAAGTTATCTTTGCATTTTTCTTCATACTCCCCTAATCCATAGGCCTGCTTATTTCATCTCTTTGTCCGGTTGAAATTTAAAGGTATCGACTTGTTAAATCATAAATTACAGTTTCTTTAATACCATTGATGTTTTTTTGGATAATTGTGGATAAAAAAATATCATTAAATCTGTCACATCCTGGCCCGGGGTCCACCACATCATAGGCCCCTTCCACAATCGTAGCACGATATTGTTCGCTTTGGGTCCCGATCACGCCTTTACGGTTTTGTTTCTGGGAACTCACACGATGGGCCCTGACCACGCCCTCACGGTTTTGTTTCTGGGAACTCACACGAGAACTTCCTAGTGGGTCACCCATCATGGGATTGCTCTCGCGTGTTACTCACTTAACTTCAGAGTTCCGATGGAACCCGAAGCCAGTGAGCTCCCAAAAGGTCTCGTGCTAGGTAGAGATGAGAATATACACATAAGGCTTACAAAATCCATTCCCCTAGGCGATGTGGGATGTAACAATCCACCCCCCTTAGGGGCCCATTGTCCTAGTCGGCACACTTCCGCCCAAGGATTGGCTCTGATACCAAATTATCACATCCGGGCCTATGGTCCACCACATCCTGGGCCCGCTCCACCACCTTAGCACGATATTGTCCGCTTTCGGCCCTGACCATGCCCTCGCAGTTTTGTTACTAGGAACTCACATGAGAACTTCCTAGTGGGTCACCCATCATGGGATTGCTCTCGCACGCTACTCGCTTAACCGATGGAACCCGAAGCCAGTGAGCTCCCAAAAAATCTTGTGCTAGGTAGAGATGGGAATATACATATAAGGCTTACAAGATCCACTCCCTTGGGCGATGTGGGATGTAACAATAAAACTGACACACCCCGACCCGAAATGTCTACTAGGACCCCGAATCGAGGCGTGATGGCCGACACCTGGAAAGTGACGAAGCCATAAAGTGTGATAATGTATAAAATGTGAATAAATTAAAATCTAAAAGTGCCTAAATACACGAATGCGAGGTGAGCGGGTTTGGACCCATTTCACGCGTGATACAGAGCATAGGTATAGTACAGTAAGGTAAGATAATGATTATACCATCATAAGAAGACATATGTACTGAAAAGTGCCACAAATTCTCGTCGATACGGAACTCTGCTACTAGAACCTGGAAAGGTGCAAAAAAAGAAAATGTGAGTGAGTGAAACAAAACTTTTCAAACCAATTTCAATTACCAAAGGCAGTAGCCCCTCACCGTAACACCTGTATAATTTCTCATAAATAACAGGCGTGACTATAACTCAAAACCATAACCAAAATAACAGTTTCACAGTTATGTCGTGTCAAATATCTCAACAAGAATAAGTAACCCAGGTGAAATAAATCAATATGAAATGGTATGTCAACTGGATCCACCTATTATGGCCTGTACAGCTGAACCAATAGCTCATCAACATGTTAGCCAGAGTCACCTCACGTGACCTGTACGGCTGAATCAATAGCTCATCAATCAATGCTAGCACATAAGTCGGAGTCACCTATCGTGACATGTACGACTTATCCATATCTCATTAATCAATGCTAGCATATAAGTCGGAGTCACTTATAGTGACCTGTACGACTTATCCATGTCTCATCAATCAATGATAGCACATAAGTCAGAGTCACCTATAGTGACCTGTATGACTTATCCATATCTCATCAATCAATGCTAGCACATAAGTCAGAGTCACCTATAGTGACATGTACGACTGAATTAATAGCTCATCAAATATCCCTGCAGACGAGTCGGAACCACCTCTAGTGGTCTGTACAACAGGACTGGGTGTAAATAAGTACGCTCAAGTGCTACGATCACGTGAAGACTGTGCGAATAATCGGGGGTCACCTACGAGTCGGAACCACCTATAATGGTATGTACGACAGGCCTCTGCACCTACCTTGAATTCAAGGTGAGCATAAAATGTGAGAGGTGAACATCACGTGAAAGACTATGCCTTGGCCACGGGCAGGAGCACTAACACCGGGGTGCAGGTTTATGAGCTCTAAATGCATCTAATACCGCATGTACGACTCATAGGCAACCTGTACGACAGTGTCAGAGTTGCCTATTATTGCAACCTGTACGACAATGTCGGAGTTGCCTAAAACATAAATATAGCCATGTCATAACCTCATCATTTCAAATAAAATGTAATCATAACGATGCATCTCACATTTCACAACATATACTCACCTGAACTTACCTGTGCGTTATGCGTTCACCTTCGCACTTTAAAGCATTCACAATAATTATATGCCGGTAATATACATATGGATATGACATGATGCAATCTAAAACTCACCCATACCATAGCATTTTCAAGTACATATAAATATATATAATATGGCGTAAAATGCACAATCTATAACGCTTTACTCCCAAACTATTTATTTTCAAGAATAATTATCGGTGATAAGCTCAACTAGACACTAATTTAATTAACCATCATTACTTACGTTTCCTTACTTCATTTCCTTGATTCCTCACATATTGATTTATGACCAACATTTAACCACCAAAATCATAAAGTTAAATCTCACATTTTCCATCAATATCCTTTGCATTGCTCAATTCCCCAAACAAGGCTATTGTCCCAATTAATTAGTCTCGTTTATTGTATGGTTGTATCTAACGTCTCGTTAGACTGCCTACGTACTCTAAACAGGGGTCAAGCCATTCGTAGTTCGCACTAGTCCTCCAAAGCATTCACAAAAATTATATGAAATATTCAATTTATAAACGTTTATGGAGATGTCAATCTTGTGTGTGTATATATATATACACGATAGAAGGGAAAAGACCCACTCACCTTAGGTCTGCGCTATGACTCATTCGCACGAATATCGAGACATCACGAACTATCATCGTCTGTGACCAATTATCAAATCACGTCTCAGAGTTCTTACTGATAGAATACATAATTTACACAAAACACATCCCTACGTCATACAATCTAGAAGATCTGCTTCACAGATCGATGATCCGTTACTTCAAAGATCTACATTATGTTTCTAGAACAACGTCCTAAGGTTTCATTACGATCCAACGGTCGGATCTCCGTCAATTGTTAAAACCAAGTGACGATCAACATTTTATTTTATGAACTTACAAATTCAATTTGGGAAGATCCATAAATCGGATTCTCGATCTGTAGTGACGGTCAACAGTTTCTATGGTTCTCAAATATTACGTACTATAACATATTAAAGTTTGGTAACGATCCAACGATCAGATTGTCAATTCATATAATGACCTTTTAACGTATTGTAGAGAATTTAGGTTTCAACGATCAATCTACATCATACGATTCTCAGGACTGAACTCCAGGCATCTTATTTATCCTAAACATAGCATTGACGGTCCTCTGGCCACGCGCCACCACGCGTCGCCGTGAGTGGCGGTCGGCCACCCCGACTTGCCAGAAAATTCAACTATTTCTAAAAATTCTCAAAAATTACAAAAATGAAGATCTCAATGAGAGGAACAACTTTCATACATGCCATGAAGTCCAAAAGTGGATGGAAGATGGTCAATTTTGCCCACAAAGCCGGCAGTGCCTAAAGCTTCCCAGTGTTGATTCGTCGTCTACGGTGGTCCAACGGGGTCAAGGTTGGTTGGGTTTTGCTCCGAGGATGATGGGCTACAAAGCCCAAGTGGTGGCATCGGCCATCGCTTTGCCGTTTTGCCGGAAAAATAAAAAAGGGTAGTCGGAGCACCGTGAGAATTGTCAACTTGTGTGGCCTCAAACCACCACATACAAAGGTTAATCAAGGTGGTTCTTGGGTGGATTTTGTAGAGGGGAATGAGAGCTTCAAGATGGCGGTGGTGGCATCGAGAAATTGCACCGGAGTTGGTCGGAATCGGCCTTGGAAGTTAGGTAGTCGCGGTTGTGGTGTGCACGGGAAAGCTGGGAGTTTTCTTCCCTTTATTTTTGTTTTTTTCTTCTAATTTCTTATTGGATTGCTGCCCTTTTTCTACCTTTTATCTAATTGGTCCTCCTTAACCAATTAACTAACTTTGAATAATCAACTTCAAACGTTTGTAACTATACCGTTATAATCCGAACTCGCAAACGGCTTTCATCTATGTGTTCGTACCAACGAGTACTACTTAAATACGCTAAAAGAATAAGTCATACGTTTCTCTAAATGATGGTTAATGGAAATCAAAGTCCTTGCCTCAAGGGCATTTTCGTCAATTCCTTTGATTAAAATAAATAAATACATAAAATTAGAGATGAGTTGTTACAAAATCCTAATCCATGGATAAACACTTAACTCTTAATCAACGTTAAAAGCATTTTTCGTATGCTTATCACACTCTCAATTGAGGCTTCTTCAAATTTTAGTTCGTTGTCCAAGTGTTCAAACTTGAAATGAGATATTTGGTTCGTTTATTGATGGTTGAAAGAATTGCGAATTGACTGAGCAGCTTGATTATCGTATTAGTTAGTCATTAGTTATTACTAAATTAATGATCAAGAATTATCAACATAGCGTTGCAGTTTTTATTTTATTATAATCAAATTAGTCACTTTTTTTGTTCACATCAAAGCTTTAATTCCAGCAGTACTTTGCAGACCCATCACAGTCCATCCGTTATTCCCATGAAAGCTTCTCTTACTAATTTTTCCAGAAAGTCAATAAGAAAACCAACAGGATCCTTTATAAATTTTCTTTACGAGGATCTTGAAGATTCGTAGATCGTATCTGTTCATTATATATCGTACAATCAGTTTTTATCAGATGCTGTTTGTTTTTAATTTTAAATAAAAAAATTTAAATAATTTATAATTGCACAATGTACGATGAACAAATACAATTCATGAATTTCTAGAATTCTCACAAAAAAATCTGGATTCATAAGAAAAACCGCACAAAATCATATGGGTGAATACAATTCATACAAGAAATTAGGAATTACAGAATATGACAAACATTGAATAGTATAAGAACTGCAAGAGTGGACAGTCATAAGAGAAAAGGGGAAAATTTACACGTTGGAATATATGCCAATATTGAATAGTATAACTTTGGAATCATGGATGAAGGACAAAAGAGGGAATATGCCAAAATTGAATAGTATCAACATTCTATAGTACTGACGAGGTTTCTTAAAAGAAATAAGAATGACAGATAAATGATCATCGTGGTTATAAAATATTTGAAAGATAGCTTCTGTGGTAAAAAAATTTGAATTTAAACCCTTGTGATCAAAGTCTGTTAGAATTTATACCCGAAATTAGAACTTCTATCATTCCTCTTTAGTAGCTTATAAGTAGATCTCACAGTAAGACTAAGATGGTCATTTCATCCTTTCCATTTCATCCCTTCCATTGATCTCCTTTCAGAACGATGAAACGGTCATTCCATTTCATCCTTTCCAAACTCGCCATGAAAACAGTTCCATAGACGACGACGGCGAATCGATGTTGCCGGAGGAGATGAGGGGAGGTATAATCGGAGTGTTATTGAAGTATCTAAGTGAGCACGGCACTCGCTTGTTCGCAAAGGAAAAAGGCTAGGTCAAATCGCCAGGAACAAATTCTGGTTCTGGGCTTTTCTCTTTGCAGCCTTTTTTTATTTTTTTTATTTACTTGCTGCTCGTCAGCTTCAAAGTGCATCCTCCTGGTATGTGCAAATTTATAGCAAAAACTTAACTTTTGTTAATTTGATTACTTAAATTTTAAATTTAATCATCTTGGTATTAATACTATATTAATTACGAATGTGGGTTTTGATCAATGCAGCTAAACTAGAAGGTAGTGGTAGTGGTAGTGGTATTAGTATTTCGGTTCACCCAGAAATTTTGCCGTCTGGTGCTAGAAAACCACCCAGAAGCAAGCATCGTGCCAAGTGTAAGTGTTGATATATATTGACCCCTTGAATTTTTGTTGTACTTTTTTTAAAGGGATGAAATGGAATGACCATGTCATCGTTTCATTGTTCTGAAAGGAGATCAACAATGGAAGGGATGAAATGGAAATGATGAAATGACCATCTTAGTCTTACTCATGAGACCCACATGTAAGCTACTAACGAAGGAATGACATAAATTCTAATTTCAGGTATAAATCCTAACAGACTTACAGGGGTTTAAATCTGATTTTTTTTACCACAGGGGCTACCTTCCGAATACCTTATGAACACGGGAACCATATATCCAATTGGGCCAAAAAGAATTGCAGCCCAAGAGATGAGGACTGAACCGTGAGGGTGGAGCGAGAAGACTCGGATCGATGTGATACCAAGAAAGAGGTACGCCATGGATAAGTTTGTGAAGCATAATATAGTTGATCTTAGCATTCCTTATTGATCCACAGCTAATTAATAAAAAAGGATCTTTTGATACAAGCACTTCAATTTTGAATTTTCTAAATCAAACATTCAAGCATTTTAGTGATTTGATTAAACTTTTTTTTTTATTTTTTTGTCATAATTGGTGCTATATGCACATTATATTGTATCAAATTTCGTATAATCTAGCATTTTGATTACTGTTACACTCGCCCCTGCTTATAAGTGTAATTCTGTAATTCTCCCTAAAAATTTATAGAATTATCACTTTAGTCCTTAATTTTTTTTCACCCAATCAAGATCTGGAAATTTAGATTTGACCCTATCCCTAAGTTGCCACATGGCAGTACCCCAACTCACCTCTCTTTTCTCTTTTTGCCCCCTACCTACCGTGACTTTCCTTTTTCTTTCTTTTTCTTCTTTTTCTTTTTTTGTCTGCACTCTTTCTTCCCTCTTTCGAAACCCTCTCATTTCTCTCCCTCTCCTACACCGTGACAGTGCACACGCACCCATAGTTGCACCAGCTCAGGGAGGTAGTCACCATCATCGCCATCAAACCTCATCTCTCTCTCCCTTGCTCTCGTCGCCGGGAGGACATAGGAACCGAGCATCTCCGGCGAGTTTTACTGTTTTTCCGGTTGGGTAAGCTTTGTTTCTTCCCTTTTATTCATGTTAGTCGTTGCCTGGATGTGTTTTACTAAGTTTGGGCTCGTTATTTCCAAGGTTGTGGAGTGAGATTGGCACGGGTGAAGGCACACCCATCTCCGGCGAGTTTCGTGGTTGTCGAGGGGTTTTCCGACCACCACAGGCCGTTTTACGGGGAACCAAAGGTATAAAAGTACTCCTCTCGTCTGGTGTTTCATTTTGGTACCTAGATCGGGGTCATGTTTGCACGTTTAAAGTTGGTCGGAGCTGTGGAAGCTCCGGCATCCTCCTCCGGTTCGCACTAGGCCTTCAGGCCGTTTCTTCCCCCCCCCCCCCCACGGGCCTTAGGCCTGTTTTGGTTTTCAGCCCAAAACCCTAACCCTTTCCGTTTTTATTTTTATTTTATTTCGTTAAGACCCAAAGGCCTTAGGGTTGTGTTTAGCAAACCCAAAACCCTTTCTATTTGGGCCTTTGGGCCGTGTGGTTTAAAACCCTAACCCAGCCCACCTAAAACCTAAACCCATTTTTCTTAACCCAAACCCTAAGGCCCAAACCTGGATCCAATACCCAAACCCTAAACCGGGTTTACCCGAGTTAACTCTGACGGGTTGACCCATTGACCTTGACTCGTTGACCGTTGACTGGGTCAATGGTCAGCGTTGACTTTTGACTTTGACCGGTCAACGATCAACGTTGACTTTGACCGTTGACTTTGACCTCGAGGTTGACTTTTTGGGTTTTCGTGCGAGACCCCTCCTAGGCTAATTTTGACTTTCTAAACCCGTTTCCGATGTCTGTTTTCCCAAATTCGATCGTTTGAGTAGAGTTTGACTGAAAGTACCAATTGTGTGTTTAGGTGCGATTCTTAGCAGTGATTCCGTTATTCCTGTTTGGTACGGCTTGCACCAACGATGTACGGTGAGTGGACCCCTTCTAAAAATGCATGTTTTAATGGTAGAAATGCATACATAGAAAAGCATGATTTCACAACTATGTTTTACGAAACGCTTTAAGATAACATGCTTACTGAGGCTAGTTTGAATTATTACTATTTTTCCTATAACCCATGTTCTTATAGAATATCTGAGGGATGGCGATATGATATGTAGAACATGTTTAGAACACTTCTTTATAGTATAGATGATGGATGACTTTATACTATGAAGTTGTTTTTCAATGTATGTATGTTAACTGGTTTTGTACTTACCTAGTGGTCCTTTCGGCTACGGGACATAGGGATAGATCCGGTCCGTCCCGGGCGATGGTTTGGTGTTGGCATAGGGTCTAGAGTGTGTTTCCTCTGGCTATTTAGTACAGAGACGGGGAGCCGGCATGGGGCCTGAAGTGTATTTTCTTCTGACTGTCTGCTCAGAGATAGGAAGCCGGCATGGGGCCTGAAGAGTTATCGGACATTCACTAGTGTTTATTATTTTATGAAAATTATGATTTGAGGCATTACACAGCATGCTAGGTTTCGGAAAACCTATGTTTATCATTATATTTGTGTTTTCATAAAACCTGGGGGTTAGTACATTGATAACTGTTTTACTATATATATATATATATATATCAACTTGGTCCACTCATGTTTGTTTTGCGCCCCCTTCAGGACCTATGAACGAGGAATATGATCTGAGCTACGAGGCTTTGCCCTACCAGTGATATTGTGCTATATTCGCTCCGTTTCGCCATCTATTGTAATAGCACTTCTATATCTTAGTTTCTGCTTGTACTTTGTGATAGACTTATGCTTTGGATGTGTTGTGTAATTACCTAATTTCAATACTTAGAAGTTGAACTTTTATTTGTGTAATTAGCCCCTATTGCATATTTTAGCTTATTTCTCAGTTTTCATTTAAATTAAATGGCTTTCGTCACCTTTCGGGTGTCGGCCAGCACGTGACCATCTCGATGTCCCTAGAACCTCGGGGTCGGGGTGTGTCAATTACACTCTCCTCCGTTAGAAATAATTGTAAAAAAACAAAAGTTGGTTAGATTCAATTTATTTTCACAATAATGCTACAATTTAGCAATAATTATCTACGATTTAAGATATTTTCTTTCCAAAATAGTTTAAATATTTTTAAATCCCCCAAAATCAAACATACCAAAATAAGTTTTTGTTTTAGTACGTTAAGAGAAAATAGGATTGAGAACAATATAAACGTACCAATACACAATGTGTACAAAATAAAACGTACCAAAATAAAAATAATGTATCAATATTAACTATATATATCAAATCAAACGTACCAAAATTGCAAATAAACGTACCAATTAATGATTTTTGTAAATTCAAATGTACCCGCAGATAATATGTACATAATGTATTGTACCTAATAATAATTCGTCAACAACTATACTTAAAAAAACAGCAAAAAAAAAATATAATTTCACAAAAAAATTGAAAAAATTACACGGAGTTTTTATGTTGATCACCAACTATTTGAAAAAGAAAAAAAAACCATTTGGAAAAAGAAATAATATTAAATGTTTCCATAATAAAATAAATAAATAAATAAAAACTGTGATCGAAAAAACCATATTTGGAAGAAGATAAAATATAGTTTAATTACTAATATCTCCATTAAATAAGGAAAAGTGCATCATGCAGATAAAAAGATAAATTCAAAAATTATTTTAATTTTAAAAAATAGAGGTGACTATTGGTCAAAGCACTTTAATCAAATTTAAAAAAGGCACAGATATTTAATCTAAATGATATAGAAAAACTATAGGAGATTCTAATTTGACCAAATAAAAAAATAAGTTCAAACCAGAAATATATGCCTAATCAGTAATTTTAAGTAATTTATAGCTAAATACCCTTAAATTTTAGTAATTTTTGGTGCTCGTTTAAGAGTAATCCTGGTGTTACATAAAATTTTGATTTTGATCATTCATTTATAAGTTGAGTCTGCATTGCCGCTTGGTACTTATGTCTAGTGATATTCTTTTTTATTTATAAGTAAGAGGTCTTAAGTTTGATTATCGCCAAATGCGTATTTAAACAACATTATTGTTAGCTTATTGTAAGACTAAGCCCACCTCTTTAATGTATATAAATATCGTTAGTTAAAAAAAAAAAAAAATGCATCACGAAACAATGAATGTAGTTTGAGAAGGGGAAAAAAAGGAACTCCATGTGATGCAATCATTAAGAGCAGTTTTTTTCCATTCACTGCAAAATTACATTTACTCCAAA
This sequence comes from Pyrus communis, assembly GCF_963583255.1. Lineage (NCBI taxonomy): Eukaryota > Viridiplantae > Streptophyta > Magnoliopsida > Rosales > Rosaceae > Pyrus > Pyrus communis. Next base: position 7,336,538 of record NC_084817.1, read on the forward strand.
TTAATTAAACAAGGTAATTAAAGAAATTAAATGATAGACATAAGTACTCCATGGAATATTAGGCAAAAAAAGCACATTACTTGTTCACTGGCACGATCATCTCCCATCACTAACTGGTAATACAACGTGGTTCCTCATATTATGAAACCCCGAACTTGATTCGCCACCTCCTTCATAACTAATGGTTTCCATTGATATTTCTCCAAGCAAGCATTCAGTTTCTTCTAAATTGGAATTATCATTAACCCATGGATGCATGACCATCCTTCTCAAGCCTTCCAGTTCCATTGCAACTTCCTTCATTGTTGGTCTTTCTTCACCTTTTACTCTCAAGCACCTCTTTGCAAGGTTAGAAACTTCCTTAAGCTGCTCAACGTTTGCCTCAGTCACAATACAATCATCAAGAACTTGCAGCAAGCGGTCGTCTTTCAGTGCTGAAAGAAAATACATTGCCAAATTTCTCTCTTCCTCCGGCTTGTTAAAGGAAAGTGCCTTCTTTCTTGTTAGTAGCTCTACGAGGACAACTCCGAAACTATAGACATCGCTTTTCTCAGTCAATTGGCTTGTCTGTAGGTATTCGGGGTCTAAATACCCGAGAGTTCCTTGCACCATTGTAGATAACTGAGCTTCATCCAATGGAACCAATCTTGAGGCTCCAAAGTCAGACACTTTGGCTGTGAGATTCTCATCTAAGAGTATATTTGTAGATTTGACATCTCTGTGAATGATAGGCACAGAAGCTGCAGAGTGCAAGTATGATAGCACTCCAGCAGTTTCTGTAGCTATCCGTAGACGAATTTCCCAAGGCGCGTTGAATTTGGAAGAGTTGGTTGTGTTATGGATGTATTCAAATAGGGTTCCATGGGTGACAAATTCATAAACTAGTAGGGGAACTTCGGTTTCAAAACAACAACCTAAAAGCTTGACCACATTCCTGTGGTTGATTTGGGACAGTACGACCACTTCATTTATGAATTGCTCTATCTGGCTTTGATCTACCATTTTGGACTTCTTGATTGCAACTACTCGGCCGTCTGCTAAAAATCCTTTGTAGACTGTACCGAACCCTCCTTTGCCAATGATTCTAGTGTCATGATAATTTTTAGCGGCCTTCTCAAGTTCTCCTGCTGTGAAGATTTTTGCTGTATCATGAGAAGATCGTTGCCGTTCTGAAAGTTGCTGTTGTAGCAAGATCCCTCCATTTTGCCTGAAGAACTTCTCCTTCAGCTTCATGAGCTTCCATCTTTTGTATCCCAAATACAACCAAGAGATGCACGTTAACAGGGATACGAGGCCTATGCTGATTCCTACATATCCAACAAATTGATTGTAAACCCTGATAGTTATAACCAAATGAAATGAGTATGTATTGCTATCTAGACCATATGTACCGACCATCTTTTTTTTTATCACATCCGTAACGAAGTTTGGATTCTTTAAAAACATGTAGAAAAGCATTGAATCACTTGTTAATCACTTGTTACTATATATGTACATGCTTACCAACGACAATTTGGATAACAAAGGTCCGATCAGGGGTGCAACCTTCTCCGTCTTTTCTACCATCACCATGGTACCCCTTGTGGCAAGAACAAGTATAGTTTCCCTCTTTATTTATACATTTTTGCTTGCATGTATTGAGCTCTGGAACCTCGCATTCATCAATGTCTGCAAAACAACATAACCCATGCTCAGAAATTATGCATGTTATTTTAATTAGTAGTACTAATGAAGTGAAATAGAAATACCATGGCAGCCATTTAGGTATGGATTCCCTTGGTAACCTTCTTCGCACTTGCAGCGATACCCGGATCCATTCTCGACATCATGACACTTTGTGTTGCCCTGACATGTGTAATTCGGCACTTGTTTTTTCTCAACAACGTTAGCGCATGTCTCAGTTCCAACTGACCAATCGAGTACCACCGGAAGTTGTGTATTTGTCAAGTAATCCGACCACAACATATTGGAGAAGAAGTTGAACTTGCCCTCTTGGACAACGAAGGCAAAGCTGCAAGGATTAAAGGAGTACACATCCGTATGATTATCATAACTCGTTGCACTTACCTCGAAAGAAGACAGTCCTTGAGCAATGGGTGTTTGACAACAGCCGATACCGGTGCAGGAACCATTGGCAACGTAGTCAATGCTGCCACACTGTGTAGTGCACCCACCAGTGTATCCGTATTTTCCATTTTTGTATCCCATAATGTACCCATGGGTGTCACAACCAACTGCGACAAACACGTTGTCGGTGTTTGATATGAAGAAATTGGAAAGAGTGACAGAATTGGTGAATTTGTCAATCGGCTGGCCTGATTTATTGTAACATTGTTCGGCTGTGTATAGGGTAATGTAAAGCTTCCCATGTACGGATATGTTTGTGACTTCAATCGAATCACTGTTTAAAAGAAATGGTTTTGGGGGGTCATAATGTGTGCCATTACAAGTAATGAGGAAATCCTCATTTAAGTAACAGCCCTTTTTTGTACCAAATGGATATGGGATGCTAACATTCCCACATTTGTCTTGACAACCCGGCCTGACTTCTGCTTCACCGGGAGGAGGAGGAGAAGGAAGAGGTGGAGAGGTTAATTGTGTTTGGGCTGAAGTGGCTGCAGCTAATAGTACCTCTATCACTATTATGAGGATGATAGGTTGCAGAAGCACTTTTTGTTTGCTCATGGTCATGACTTCTAAGTTTTTGTTGAAAAAAATGAGATGTTTTGGTCCTTTTATTGGTAGGGAGGAGGAAGACTTGGAGAGGAAGAATTGGAGGGGAAGACTTGGAGCGGGACTTGTGAATTGATTGAGCAAACCTTGGAGAGGGTACCTGCCATAACTTAGATATGACGTGTTATTAATTCTTTCGTGGACGTGGTTCATTTTCACAATCGGACAAAATAAATATCATCAAACAATGTAAGTCTGACGAGAAAACATTACCTAGTACCTACGCTACACTAACTATATCCATGTATACACTAACCATTACAACTCGGGACTGTAATTATCACGTCCTCGCTCTCTATGGAACTTAGGACTTACGTATCTTCTAGATGGATCTGTAACTATACATGTTAATGAAACAAAACAAAACGTAGTTCTACAAGTCATTACTGGGAATTAAGGTGGTTGAAAGTGTCCACCATGACTTTGACTTATGCCTCGGGGCCGTGTCTATTCAAACTAGGTTTATGAGTCTTAGAGGACCTACTGATATAAGTTTCTTTCTGGTTGTCCAGGTCAAAATGTAAGAACATTCATTAAAATCACTATCCATGCTTAAAGACATGACTCGTTGACTCGGTTTAGTCAGCTATACCTGCCAAAGCTGTTGCAATCGTTACTAATGTTAGGGTTTCGTTTGGTGTATCAGATTGGAATACTCACCAGACTGGAAGTATGTTTAATGAAGAGCTGAATGTACACATTAAACTGTCTATGTGTTGAAGGTAAAAGATGAATTAGTCACAAAGTTTGAATAAGAGATTGGAGCAGGTAGCCATTTACCACAGTGGTGATGAAATTGGGATTCCACCATAAAATCAATTGGCAATATAGGGAGTAACTCAAGACCATATAAGCTCATAGCTAAGTCAATCCCCCACCGATGTGGGACAAATTGTCCACACATCATCAACTTTCAACACGCCGCTGCACGTATGGCCGATTTTCAAGCCTACACGTGGACAACAACTAGGTGATGCGAGCATGTGTGGCCCTTTTGGGCTTTCACACGAGGGAAAACTCGTTCTGATACCATGATGAAATTGGGGTTCGACCATAAAAACCAATTGGAAATATGAGGAGTAGTCTAAGATAATATAAGCCCATAGCTAAGTCACTCCCTCACCGATGTGGTACAAATTGTCCACACATCATCAACTCTCAACAAGTGCTGGAAAGGTGTTGAGCCCTTGCATGACGGCGTGGGTTCAAACCCCGTCGGTGGCTAATCTAACAAAATCTATCGTTTGATAAAATAAATTTAAAAAAAAAAGGAAAAAAAAAAAAAAAAAAAGAGATTGGAAATCAATTATGCTAGTTGATATTTATTGGCTGATCAACCAAAGTAATTAATTTTCTGTTGAGCCAATGTAAATTGTGATGGGTTTTATCATCGTGTTTCATTCGTTTTGAAGAATTCAAACTGTCACCTTTATTAAGTCTTCAGTCTAGTAGTTGTTTTCACTCGATTGAAGGATCTCTATGTTTGAACCTAGCTAATTGGACTTAACTAATTACTAGCCTCTTCGCACGCGCTCATGCGCATGCGAGAGGTATTTTTGCATCACAGACATTGCACACCTCAAAAATGTGTTGCTTTATATATTCTTATATTTCTTAAGTGATTATTTTATAAATTGTGCGTATGCGAACATCATAACAGTTTCTTATTATTTTCTTTTTTCAATCATCTCCTTAAGATATTTTTTATCTCTACAGTTGAGTTACAACGATTATTATGACCTTGAATTAAGGTGGTTGAAAGTGTCCACCATGACTTTAACTTATGCCTTGGGGCAGTGACTATTCAAAACTAGGTTTATGAGTCTTAGAGGACCTACTGATATAAGTTTCTTTCTGTTTGTCCAGGTCAAAATATAAGAACATTCGTTAAAATCACTATCCATGCTTAAAGACATGACTCGTTGACTCTGTTTAGTCGGCTATACCTGCCAAAGCTGTTGCAATCGTTACTAATGTTAGGGTTTCGTTTGGTGTATCAGATTGGAATACTCACTAGACTGGAAGTATGTTTAATGAAGAGCTGAATGTACACATTAAACTGTCTATGTGTTGAAGGTAAAAGATGAATTAGTCACAAAGTTTGAATAAGAGATTGGTGCAAGTGGCCATTTACCACCGTGGTGATGAAATTGGGATTCCACCATAAAACCAATTGGCAATATGGGGAGTAACTCAAGACCATATAAGCCCATAGCTAAGTCAATCCCCCACCGATGTGGGACAAATTGTCCTCACATCATCAACTTTCAACACGCCCCTGCACGTATGGCTAATTTTCAAGCCTACACGTGGACAACAACTAGGTGACGCGAGCACATGTGGCCCTTTTGGGCTTTCACACGAGGGACAACTCGTTCTGATACCATGATGAAATTGGGGTTCCACCATAAAAACCAATTGGCAATATGAGAAGTAGTCTAAGATAATATAAGCCCATAGCTAAGTCACTCCCTCACCGATGTGGGACAAATTGTCCACACATCATCAACTCTCAACAAGTGCTGGAAATGTGTTGAGTCTTTGCATGACGGCGTGGGATCAAACCCCGTTGGTGGCTAATCTAAGAAAATCTAAACCAATTGGCAATATGAGAAGTAGTCTAAGATAATATAAGCCCATAGCTAAGTCACTCCCTCACCGATGTGGGACAAATTGTCCACACATCATCAACTCTCAACAAATGTTGGAAATGTGTTGAGTCTTTGCATGACGGCGTGGGATCAAATCCCGTTGGTGGCTAATCTAAGAAAATCTATCGTTTGATAAAATAAATTTAAAAAAAAAAAAAAGGAAAAAAAAAAAAAAGAGATTGGAAATCAATTATGCTAGTTGATATGTACTGGCTGATCAACCAAAGTAATTAATTTTCTGTTGAGCCAATGTAAATTGTGATGGGTTTTATCATCGTGTTTCATTCGTTTTGAAGAATTCAAACTGTCACCTTTATTAAGTCTTTAGTCTAGTAGTTGTTTTCACTTGATTGAAGGATCTCTATGTTTGAACCTAGCTAATTGGACTTAATTACTAGCCTCTTCGTACGTGCTCATGTGCGTGCGAGAGGTATTTTTGCATCACGGACATTGCACATCTCAAAAATGTGTTGCTTTATATATTCTTATATTTCTTAAGTGATTATTTTATAAATTGTGCGTATGCGAACATCATAACAGTTTCTTATTATTTTCTTTTTTCAATCATCTCCTTAAGATATTTTTTATCTCTACAGTTGAGTTACAACGATTATTATGACCTTGATTTATAATTAACGCACATGTGTGAGGTTTTTTTCAAAGCGTCCCTTAAGATGTATTGTGTTAGTTGTTTTCTTTCTTATACAGATTTTTACTTTTTGAAAATATAAAATATGAAATTTATTAAACTACTGTATTATGATTCAATTCAACAACAATTGCACATTTACAAAATAAGGGCACACCTCTTATTAAATTAAAGAGATACAAACAACTTTTGAATTAATTTGACATCTCCTTCCACATTGCTTTGCAATTTTTATCCTATAGATCCCACCTACTATCAAATAAACTTCTGCATAAAAAAAGGTCTTGAGAAGTCTTGCATTGTAGTCCAAAAGAAACCAACTGAATCAATTTTAGAGATACTTGCGAGCTTTCAGCCAAAAACATGACGATATTATAGGGAACCGGAATTACCTACAGCTGTCATGTTGAGGAAAGCTTTAAATTGAATGTCGATGCCTCTTGGTCATTTTTTCATCTTGACACTATATGGAAAGCTTACAGCATAATATAATTGAAAAAGTTGCACACCAATTATGAACTCAAATGGTTGCTGAAGCTTTTTCTTAATTTTCAAATGTTTTGGCCTGTCAAATTCACAATTTACGTTATACGTACTTATGCAACAACATAATGCATTACAATTAGAAAATACAATACCCAATATATGCGAGATCAAATTCATTTGAAGTCATGAAAATGGAAAACAATTAAAGCCTCAACTGTGCTTTTTTAATCATCAACATGAATTTATTTCGTCCATCCATACGTCCGTGCCATTTACTTCGCCTCCATTTTCCACACAGCCATGTTTTTTACTGCAAGAGTACATTTCCCCAAAACTCGTTAGAAAAAAAAAATGACGCAGGTCATCAATAGGTCAAATTTGAAGTTTTAATGAAAAAAAAAACTTCTACTGATATATTGATAAGTAGAATCAAACACACACATTTATCCCTTCATACCTCAGGACATTTAGTGCAATCGTCAATTGCATAGAGACTTTAATTAAATTCCTAATTTCATTTGGTATATATAAAGACTTACAATGTCCAAGTTATCGTTATACTTGACCATATCTGATCTTTGTCCCAGTTATCGCCTTTTCGGAGTCTTAATAGTATGCACACCATGGTCACCTTGGACCTTATTTGACGGCCGTGTCGAAGAAGTTGTCGTATCTTATCACCAAGGGCTAGGAGTAAACATATTTTTGGTTAGACAGAAATCAAACTTCATACCAACTGCATAAGAACGCAAGCATTATCCCTACTGTGTGTTTTAAAAAATAAAAATAAAAATTGTGAAAACTTAAAAAAAAAGGGGAAAAAAAAAAACAAATTGGTTATAAAACAACCCATAAACTGCCAAAAAACTCAAATTACCCAAAAACATAAATGAGATGCTCTACAAAATCATAATTTCATCGTTCTTTCTTCAACTCAAGCAATTGGAACCACCTAGCCTAGCCCATACTACAGTTCCACATTTGAATCATGAACTCCAGAACCAGAAAATCCTCCCTCTCTAATGTTGAACATTTCAGTCCCAAACCGAAATGGAATTAACGCTCCATCTTTTCCCCTAGAAGGCAAAACCACCAAAAGAAGTTGAATTATTTACATATTACTATGGTTTATTTATTACTTATTTAGCAATTGATGAATATTGAATTCATTTTTTTAGTATTCTTAGTGCTATTTGTTATGTAAGGATAAGATGAAAAAAAAAAAAACAAAAAGGATGAAGTTATGGAGAAATTGATTCAAGAAGCACAGATGGTACTCCACCAGATTCTCTACAAGTTCCATTGGATGATGAGTTTGGCATCATGGCTAAGAACCTTGGGAGGAAGGGAAAATCTGTTAATGGTGTATGTATTTTTCCTCGTATGAATACATCTAGTTATGTTTCTTCAATGCCTTCAAGTTATGAGTTAACAGAGATGAAAGATCAAATAAAGCTTTTGTCAACTAGTTTCGTCAACTTGGAAAAGGAGAATAAAGAGTTGAAAAATAAGAATGATATTCTCGTATTACAAGTGAAAGCTCTTTTAGCAAAGAAAGGGCAAGGCATCAACAACTCTATAGGTACTGATGATGATCTTTCAAATGTCAAGGGTGCATATGCTAAAATGGAAGACCTTGGTACGGATGAAGACTGATTTATATTACAAAGTCTTTTACTGTTATCTAGTTTTAGTCATGCACATGGTAGAACTTTTTGGTTAGCTCCTCAGTGTCTTAGATTTCTCTTTTGTTAGCATCTCTACATGTATAGATGAGTTGGTGCCCTTCATGATAAACTACCATTGAGCTGAGATGGGACGCCAAGATTTAGATTTTTTTGGGATGTTTATGTGAGTATATGAAACGTACAAGTACTTGATGTATGTGCCCAAGTAGTTTATTAATGAAAATGCAATTAACCGAAGCATTACCTTATATTTGACATGAATTGTAATTCCATTTTATAAACAGGGAAGTGTAATTTCAGATTATAAATAGGGAATATGTACTGGTCTGTCACATATATTTCCAAAATAGGTATTTTATTTTGACATAAGTGACCCAGGCTACGCCACAAATAGAAGAAAATGTGACACCTTCAACGCCACTTATCTATTTCATAAGTGACAAATTATATGTCTCATAATTTATTCTTTTGTGACGCCTTCTCCGTCACAATCTCCTATTTTCATTAATTTAAACCAATATTAAGTGAAAAGGCAATGTCACATATACTAAAAATATGTGGCGCTTTTAAAATTCGTCACATATATTTTCCATGATGCGTCATAGGTGACACTGTAAAAGCATTTCATATTATCAAATGTGACGCATTTTTGTTTTCCATGACGAATATATGTTGTCACATAAGACTTGTGTTCTTGTAGTGTAGGTGGAAATCAGTTAGGGTTTAAATCGATGTAAAGAAGGTCCCTGCTCACAAGAAATATATATGTTCTTTACAGAAAAGCCCTATTACCACTCACCAGTAAAAGTAAAAGGTTCTCGTGTGAGTAGAAGCTCTTCTTTGGTTTTCGTCCATGGCTTCTTTAGGTAGGCAGTTCATCCTTATACCTTTAATATGCATCATCTTGAAGTAATGGTTATCGATTAACTTCTCACTAATTCTGATATATGTGATTAACGACTTGCTAATAAATTAGGGTTTTACTATATATGTGATCTAACACCCCAAAATTCGACCCACGAGGAAATCAAGATTATGATGAGTTCGCTGCTTAGTTGTGACTAGCTCAGTGTGACGGCACAACCCTGGTGAGGGCGGATTATACCGTTACAATAAAGCTTAGACTGCTTTACAAATGTAGTTTTACAACTTTTCGTTTTTCTTGTTTGATCAGCTCTTCTTTTTTGTGAGGCAATTGGTCAGGTAAAAATTGCCAACGATAACTCCAAAGGGTGTAACTCCCTACACCAACAGTAGCATCTTCTTCCTGCAACCATGAACGAAGCAAGGGCAATGTTATAACTCATGAATTTTTAGGAAACTTGTTAGCTTTCGTTGAGAGACCGTACTCTTTCAGAGAATGCTTTTCTTTCTGGATCGAGACAGGATCGCTCAGTACAACTTCTCGATGATTGTATGGTAAATGAGGCAAATGTTGAACAGGTGAAGGAAGTTTCTTGGCTTGCAAAGAGGTGTATTTGATAGTAAAAGGAGAAGAGATGCCAACCATGAAGGAAGTGGCAATGGAACATTGGTACTAAAGCGACTGAGAAGAGTGCAGGTAATGCATCCGTGGGTTCACGATGGATCTAATCTACAAGAGCCCGAGTATTTTCTCGGTGGAATATCGTCGGAAAATGGTAGCAGCTACGGAGGAGGTGAACATACGAGTTCCGGGTACGATGCCATGATGAATTACAGTATACCATTACCACCAGGAAGTGGTGGGAGATGACCGGCTACATGTGGTGAACAACCCCATTCTATTCTATGTACACATAGGGATTCAATGCTTTTCCTAGCTAGGGTTACTGCGGCTCTTCTACGAGGAACCCTATTTCTTTTCTTTTTCTTTTTGGTATGCATGAGACGATTTAATGAGACGAGAGGCCCTTCCTAACATAGTTGGTAAATTCTTCTACATACTTATAATATAATTAGGGAAACTAATAAAAATGATTTCAAAATTTTAAATTTTAACTAAAAGCCTTCTAATAATTTTATTTAATGGTAAGGACAAGAGAGAAAAAAAAACATAACAACAAATAATCACCTAAGAGCTGTTCCATCGGGGAACTGATAGGCCAGCACCCAGGCTATCCACTCCAGCCTAGCATTTTGACTGGCACCCAACCCAAGCTAGGCAAGAGACCAGCCTAAAATCAACAGACCCACACGCCGGGCCATCTGACGTCAGCCGAGCTATCAACCTCCCGCACGATCAACATGTCACAGAGAGATCTTGGTGCAAAGCTCCTCGAGGCTAAGGTTGAAGAAGGCCAATTTGCAGGCGGAGCAAAAGGCGGTGGGGATGGGGGTTTGGGGGCCTTCGACGCCCTCCTAGAGGTTGAGGTTTAGAGAGAGAAAGAGAGAGAGATTCCTTCCACTGTGTTCTTCCCATATCCCTTCATCTTGTTAATGGGTTTCTTTCTTCTGCACATTGGAGGGGAGTGGTGGGGGAGCTTCTGGGCAGAGACAGATGAGGGGAGCGGTGGGGGAGTTTCATATCCCTTCATCTTATTAAATTATTATTTTATAATAAAAATTAATAAAATTTTAATAAAATTGACTAGGCTATTTGGTTTTAGGGGTGGAGATGTTTTGGCCTATTACTGTACACTGGAGTCTATTATTGTTTACTTGAGTGGATAAATAAGTAGAGTGCTGGCGTAAAGTCTTTAGGGGTGGAATTGCTCTAACAAAGCGCCTCTAAGCCCACTTGCCAACTCAAATCCATTTGCCGACCAATTCCTCTCTTCGATAGAGAAATTTTTCATTGGGACCGGAATATTGATGGTGCATCACATGTTTTTATATAAGTGGTAAAAAAATTTATTTTTTAAGTTATTAATTTTTTAACACACACACCCCACTATTTGTATAATGACACGTGGTGCACCATCCCGTGTTTCGGTCACATTAAAAATCATCTCCTTTGGGTATTGGTTATATCTGTTTTTCTGGTGTTTATAGAAAACGAAAACAAAATAGAAATCGTTTTCTCTGTTTTTTCTCCACATCATATATATATTCATTCTTGCGAACGTACTCCCCAGGCGGGATACTTAACGCATTTGCTACAGCACTCCATAGGTCGATACACATAGCGCCTAGTATCCATTATTTTCAGCTAGCGTCAGTCCATACAGTTGTCCATGTACCACTAAAAGATTCAACAGCTACAGCGGCCCCTGCTTCCTCAGGTGGAACTCCAGGTTGAGGAGTTACTCAAAATGCTACCAAAAGATCAGTATCTTTGGTTTCATAGTCAAGAGTATAATAAGGTATTTCAGTTTCCAGGGTAGGATCCCCAGCTCAAATTAAAGCCATGAAACAAGTTGATGGCAAATCAAAATTGGAATTGGCACAATTAGAAGAATTAGAAGACTTTGCATAATTCGTTTCTGATCTCGATTAAGCTTCTCAGAATCAATTGGCAAGATGTCAAAGAATTATGTGAGTTGCTTAAACAATCTCAATCATCCCCGCTTTTGGTGGAACCCAAACTATGTGATTGAATAAATCCTCCTCTATCCGTTGCGGGTCGAGGACTCCTTCGCCTTCTTCAAACTCTGATTCATATTGTTCATAGAGAAATCTCTGACCAACGATAGAACAAGATCCATTTTGCATCATATTTAAAGGATTCCTTGGTTCGGGTCGAAGAAGCAATGTCACTCGATTATTATCAAATTGACTGCAAGATCAAGTTGGCCCTTGCAAATAGCTTGATGCACTATCTCCCTTCAACCCTTTGAGAGAAATGCGGCATAAGGAAGAAAAATCCATGGACCGACCCCATTGTCTCCACCTCATAGGAACTACGAGATCACCCCAAGGACGCCTTCGGCATCCAGGGGTCGCGGACCGACTATAGAACCCGGTTCAATAAGTGGACCGCATTAGCTGTCCACTTTAGTGAACGTGTCACAATGAATTACTCCTAATTTTCTTTTTATTTATTTTTTGTAAAGACGAAGAAACAAATTCTAATTTCTCACCTATTTACTACGGCGACGAAGAATCAAATTATCACTATATTTATTCATTTTTCTACTCCTTCCAAGTGCAGGATAACTCCCAAGGGTTGCGGGTTTTTTTCTACCAATTGGGGCCCTGCCTTTCAGGTTATACAATTCATCCTTATTGATGAATTATCCACGTCCCTTGTTGATAACTTGGGTATAAATTGATATAATAGGCTCTTAAGTTCATATTGAAAAAAAAAAAAAAAAATCACGAGTTTGACAATAATCTATAACGGCGGTTAATCCATGCGATGCTTGACAGTTTTAAGATAATTCTATTATACGCCAATCAGTGTACAGTTTCAAAAATAGTGTCTATGTTCAATTTCGAAATTAGTGTAATACTCGTATTCAATTTCAGAAATAATGTAGTACTCATGTTTAGTTTCAGAATTAATTAATGTTCAGTTTTCAGAAATAATATTAAGTTTCAAAAATAGTGTAGTACCGTCCGGTTTTAGAAGTAGTGTGTGACTGACACGCAAGTCCAGCGCATCAGCTTTTTATTACTTTTTTCTATTTTATTTTTTATTATATTAACTTTTGTCATTTTCATTAAAGTTTAAACCATTTTCATTAAATAAAGTTATAGGATGGTTTTTTATTAAAATAAACTTAGCTCAAACTCTTTTTATTAAAGCTCTTTATACAATATATGTACTAGCATAGTGTATTTTAAAACACTTCAATTTTCCGTGCACATTTCAGTCATTCATAAAATTACACATTTTTTAAAACTCTAATGTATAAGACACGTGCATGCATACTTTTTACCTTTTTCTAACAATATATATATATATATATATGTATATGTATATATATATATATATATGTATATGTATATATTTTAACACATTTGTCAATAGAGATAGGATCAAATGACAAACATTTAGACAAATATTTTTATACTTTTTGTTATATCTTGGATCTATTTATATTTAACGCTTCTAATTAAAAGTTAAGATGATTACTAAATGATGTGGCAATGACATGGAAATAAAATTAAACTTCAAATAAAACATTTTGATAAAGGAATTTTGTGAAGTTAAAATAGATCCAACCTCCATCTTTCTCATTTCCGTTTAGGTTTGCAATTCTGCAACAATAAAAAGGTCTGCAATACATGCTGTCGACGAAATTCATCTTTGTCTTTGATGCAGTGAATACATCTTAACACGGCTGTACAATACTATTTGTCTGCCTTGAAAATAAAAACAGTTTTATTCATTTTAAGTTTTAATCTTTATTTCTTTATTTATTATATTAATTATAGTCCACTTCATCATTTATGGAAAGAAATCATCTTCGAATCTCTTCCACCAAGGTTATCAGATCAAGTGATCCGGGTCTTTGAAATTTCATCCAACGGCCAAATTTTTTTATAACTTTTAAGAAATCAAAACAGGTAGGCCGTTGGATGAAAATTCAATGTCAAAATATTTGGCCCTTGATACTATGTCTGGTCAATAATAATACACATAAAATCCATGTATTTTAGATGTATTTTTAACATATTTTTAAGAAAAATAATTAAAAACTAAAAAATTATTAAAATATAAAAAATGGCCAAGTTTTCAGATTATTTTGTAGCCGAGCTACCGAATAATACACGTACGTATTCTATTTTACTAACTATGCTTCCTACTATATATGGAAGAATTGTCGAACGTAATTGGACTACAAGAAGCAGCATTTCTGTGGGAAGAGAGATTTTAGAAAGAGAAGTTCCCAAGCAATAGCACAAGTAGAAGCAATGCAAGAATACATAATTATTGTGGATCAGATGATAGACAAAGGAAAAAAGTATATGTTAGCCAATGATGAATTCGATTCATTAGGTTCTTCGATTTGTTCAGAAAATAAACGAGAGACGAGAAAACGTCTTTCACTACGATTAAAAGGAACAACCTCAAATGGACCAAGATAAAATTTCGGGTCTATTTCTTGGTGAACATGATCTGCCATAATCTCTTTGATCCCTTCATTTATGTGTCGGAATAAAGAGAGATTAAATTAAACTATCCAATGAATTAAATTCTTTCTACTCATAATTCTCGACTAAGTATTCTACAGACATTCTCGACTCCGATAATCTATAACTAATTTCATTCAGCATATAAGAAGAGACCTAGTCTGTGCACCTACGCGTTAACACCCTCACGCACCTTCCGCTCCGGCGCCCGCCAATCTAACCAAAGGAGGGAGCTAGCTAAGCTACCAGTACAGTATCCTTCGTATCATAACTTGAGGTTTTTGAAGTAGTTCCAATCTGCCACAGTCTTATGGAAGCTGGAACAGATTGGACATCCTGCTGTGAAGAAATTGGTCGAAGAAAGAAAGGCTACGGTTGTACAACTTCAAATGGTTTTAATCCCTGCTGCTACCACCTACTCTAGCGTCTTCTTCCTGCAACCACAGACGAAGGGAAAGCTGTGTTATAACCCAGGAGTTCTTCGCAAACTTGTTAGCTTTCGTTCAGAAATTTATGACCATACTTTCAGACAATGTCAAAGGACGCACTACAAGAAAAATGGCCTATGGATACAAAATTGAGGACACAATTAATTATTTTGTGGGTAACTAACCAATTTTACACACAAAAAAATTGTATTTGTTTCCTTTGTATAAAGGCACTAATTAATGTGCCCATTCTTCTACAAATTTGGCACAAATATTTTTTCAAGACATCATTATAAAAATAATGGACTCAAATTATCATTTGTGCCAACATTTTACTTCTAAAGACACAATTATTTATTTTTTATTATTTTTCAAATACTTAAGGCCCACACATACCCCACTTTCTCGGCCTTTCTGTCTCTCTCAGTTAACCCACCCACACGCCACACCCCACTTCCCTCTCTCTCCCTTTAACCCCTCCCTCTGTCTCTCTACCCAAATTCTCTCTATCTCAACCAAACAAAATCTATGCATCTCTCTTTACCATTCTCACTTCTCTCAGATATGAGATTTTCTTTCGTTTTTTTCTTGGAAAAACACCTGTGCATCAGATTTGAGAAACACCAACGCCTCCGCATCTCTCTCTATCTCAATCGATCTGTCTCTCCCTCTCGTTGCATCTCACACTCAGATCCCGACTGTCTGTCGTTTGAGAAAGAACTTGAAGAAATGCAAGAGAAGCTTCAGGCAACTAGGCTTTAGAAGGAGAAACCGAGAAGCTCCTTAAGAAGGAGGAGATCTTGAAGTTCAAGAAGGAAGAGCTCCAATCATAGGGCCAAGAGCAAGACAATCTTCAGATGGAGTTGAAGAAGCTGCAGGACTTCAAACTCGTCGAGTCGGTTAAGTCTGAGATCGAATCTAAGATTCTGAGGAAGCACCATCGTCTTCACTATTCCTCAGATCAATGCCATAAGGAGGTAGTTGTTTTATATTTTTCCTAATTCGCAATCAAGTTTTCCTTTTTTTTTGTTTACTTTTTCAAATTTATCGTAATTTTTTGGGATTCCACAGTATTTGGAGGCAAAGGGGTTTAGATGGTTTAGGGGTTCGTTTTTGACCTTTGATACCTTGTGATCGATCAACTGGAATTTCAAAATTGGATAGTTTGTATTTTTGTTAGCTAGCTGTAGAGTTGTATGATAAGCTTGGAGGTATTTGAGCTCATCTCAGTTAAATTTATACAATTATGTCCTATAATTTTTTAAGTTTTGAAAACCTGAGAGAAACAGAGTTCATTACCCTGTGGTTTTTCACGTGGGATGTAACCCTACCTCTATACTTCTGCAATTTTAAAACATTATCTTATATATGACTTTAAAGTTTTTCTTAATTAATTCTTTTTAATCAAATACTATCTGCATTAGTTTCCTTTCCATATTTCTAGTGTTCTAGAATTTTTAGTTTGTGTGTAATGTTTGAATTGATTGTATTAAAATTGGTTGTGATTTTTTCTTTCTTTTGTATTGCAGTACAACAAAGACATAATCTAATCTATAAAGTTGTTTGTTTACATTCTTTGATCAGGAGCTGCTAATCAGTTATTAACACAACTTTATATTGTTGGGTATTTATGGACTTATCATTGTCGTGATCATCAGTACCTATATGGCTATCTAGCTTGTGGCCTTGCTGGTCTCTCTACCGGTATGGCTATCAGCATTGTCGATGATGTCGGTGTTAGGTAATATCTCTCCTTCTCTTGGAAAGGATTGGCCTTACTCTTGCTAAGGGTGTAGATATCATATCTCTTCAATTGTTTCTTAATTTATTTTTTGCACTTGCTCCTTTGATCAATTATTTAGCTACATATATCAGAGTCATGATATGATGGGCATTTTCAAGTGAACATTTTCAATATTAATTTAGATAGTATACAATACCAAATAATGTATTGAAATTTGATATTCTGAACTGAATTCGTCAGATTGTAAATCAGCATGAAGCTACAAGTAGCAACATTGTCAAGCACAAGGAGTTTAATCTTCAAACACTTCGAATTGGTGGCTTAGGTGCTGAGTTTGCAGATATATTTTGAAGAGCTTTTGTATCCCATGTTTTCCCTCCTCACGTGACAAATAAGTAAGATAACTGATTCTTCTAGTTGCGCTGATATCTTTTTGGTATAACTTTATACCACACTCCTTTTTGGAAAGACATTGAACCATGTCGAATCATGATTTAACACATCATTTTGATGCTAGTACATTATTTTAACAAAGCTATTTGAGCATGTCTGAATGATTTTGGATATGCAACTTATCCTTAGAGATAAGTTAGCTATTATCTGCATTGGTGATTGATGAGATTTCTGTTTTTGTGAACTGTGCTAGATTGTTAATGACCCTGAAGTTTTGAGCAAGTTGGTGAAACTAAGAAAAATGTTAGGAATCTATTTGCTAATGCTGAGAATGATCAAAGGGCTCGCGGTAAGGGAAATATATACATGTCAAGTGCACTTAGGCTGGTTTTTCAATAATTTCTAATCTCATTATGTCCTTAATTCCCCTGGAGATCAGAGTGGTTTGCATGCGATAATCTTTGATGAAATGGATGCTATTTGTAAGGTATAAATATTTCCTAGTCTATGCTTTTTACTAAGATTCTTATTCAACTACGATTTATTTTCAATTCAGAAAAAGTTGTGGGACTCTCAGTTTAAGCAAGAAGAGAATGTGGTTTAAGTGAGCTTCATTGCACGAAGAACTTGGGTCCATCGGCTGCAGTGTTGTGGGGGAGGATAGGATTCTGAAGGACTTGGTTGTAAATAACTGAAATACGTGTATATTGTGGGATTTGTTGTAAATAACTGAAGTACATGTATATTGTGGGATTTGTTGTAAATAACTAAAGTACGTGTATACTGTGGGATTTGTTGATTTAAAAGAAAATTCAATTTTTCTACATTAATAATTTTTTTTTAAATAGAACCTATTGGGCACGATTTGAAAATTGTGCGCGTATGATCCTGTCACCTGACAATCTGACATGGTTGTCAGAATTAAGACACAAATAGGCTGTTATTTGTGCTGAACTCTTTGAGCACAATTAGCGATATTGTGTGCTATCAGCAATGGTGACGCCCATAGAGGGCACAGACATAAAGATAGTAGCTGCACTGTTGCTATTGGTCTATGAGCACAATTGTTGGTGCTTTTTGATCTCCAAGGGCACAGATAATTTATTGTGTGCAGTGCTCATTTTTTTTGTAGTGACGCTCCTCCTCTGCCTTCTCTCTTTGATCAGACCAACCTGTGAAACCACTCTCAGTGTTTGAATTTCGCCTACTCGATTCTTCACGTAACCTTTCATCGTGTATTCCTTGGTACAAGCGTTTCAATATGAAAAGAGCAGTATCATAATCCCTCCAATAGTTTCTGCACACCAAGACTCACCCATTACATGAGGAACAGATACTTTTAAATGAATACGAGGAACATTCGGGTAGCAGATAAAGGCAACAAGATCTTAATTAATACGGCCGTTCACCAATTGCCAAAAAAAAATCCCAGCAAGGAAATAAACAAACATGGCTTGGGGATACACGAAAACATTCATCAACAGTATACAGTAGTTTATTAGAGAGAAAAAGAAAAAAAAAAAGATTAATAACAATCCCAATAGCATGTACGAGGAAACATTTGAAGTGAATACGTACGTATGTGCTCCAATTGCAGCAAGATACGGATGTTGAAATGTCTTATCCTGCATGATCATCAAAGACTCATTGAGGAATCAAAGAAATGACCTGGTACTGATGACATAAAGGAAGTAATTGTTATGTCTAACTGAGATAAAGAAAAGCAACAAAGCTACAAGGCAATCAAATGGAAGGCATATTTCTGAAAAGAAAAATCAATGAGAATCAATGGATGCACAAGAACGAGTGTGAATTCTTGTGTGTGTCTGTGTTTGTATGTCTATGTAGAGTTGTAGACTGAATGAGGTGGTGGGAATATCTACGCACTTGAAGCACATGATCAATCCGGCCTTCTTCACTTCCTGTTACTCTTTCCATCATAAGGGAACCGTACGATCTTGCTTCCTTTTCTTGGGTTGTTTCTGATTCTTCTGCTATATAACCAAAACAAAAAAGCGAGATCACTACAGAAGGCCACTTTTATTAAAAGTTTATTCTTTGATGTCAATATCATTAAAAAGAGGAAGATATAGATTGAAGAAGTAAATAAATAAATAAATAAATCTGCTACCTTCTAGGCTGTCCGAGCTTCTTGATTGGCAAACTGTCAGCACTTTAACCTGTGTTCAAACATAAAAGAACCTTGATTTTATAACAACTTCTAACATAGTATAGAAACCAAATCATAGATGTAAATTGAATAACACAATTTATAAAATAAAAAAAAAAAAAAAAAGGACTGATTAAACCCTAATTAAGTCCTTTGAAACTTAGTTTGTTTAAACTTATAAGTTAGCCGTACTATATTGTGTAAACTAATTTGTACAGAGAGAGAGAGAGAGAGGATTCACATATTCAAAGTCCAAAACCCTAGTTTACTGAGACTATCATAACATATATACAATTACTATACATACGGCTGATGTACGACCATAACAGATTAGAAGTTATATCAACTTCTAGAAGTCTAACCACGCCTACCTTTACGAAGTTTAGACGATCCATTATTGTTTGAGAATGAGCAGCTAAATCTTCAGTAAATTCCTACATCACAAAGCAGTGTGCAAGTGAGAGAGAGAGAGAGAGAGAGAGAGAGAGAGAGAGAGAGAGAGAGAGAGAGAACGCGTGGGGAAGGGAGAAGTTAAGGTGAGCGATCCACAATCATGTATATGTTAAAAATTATTTACCTGAAATCCAATATGCAACCGCTTTCCACCTTTGTGATAGGGTATGATAACAGGTCGCTTGCCGATGTATTCTTTACATACAAGTGGTTCTATTCTGCATTTCAATATGAGAAAAGTTCTATCATGTGCTCCTAGATCAACATGTACAATTAAATAAGAGAACCCAAAATAATAAAATAAATAAGCGATAAACATAAAGTTGTTTTATGTGTATACAAGAACTTCCTGATGATATCATCAGTTTTTTTTTTTGCACTGTCAGCTAACTAAGTGGAATCTATTCAATAAAAGGTTCATGTCATGCACTGCAAACCATATCCCTAAGAGAAACGACATCTGGTACTGGTTCAACTTAAATTGGATTTCATATTAATAAATACAAACATCACAAGAGCTGGATTGTAACAGACCTATATGCAACAGGATCGAAGGGGTGAAATATATTGAATATTTGCCGACAAGCTGGCATCTCCTCACTTATATTTTCATTACTTACCTTTCCTTACTTCAATTTCTTGATTCTTCACGCATTGATTTATGATCAACATTTAATCACCAAATCCTAAAGCTAAAACTCACACTTCCCACCAATGTCCCTCACATTGCTCAATTCACTAAACAAGGCTATTTTCTCAATTATTTAATCTCATTTATTATATGGCTACATCTAACGTCTTGTTAGACTGCCTACGTATCCTAAACAGGGATCAATTCATTCGTAGTTCGCAATGATTAATTGTAGGTAACAAGCATAGATCACTTCAGAAGTGTTTGCGGAACTATCAATTATATGCCTATGAAAGAAAAAGACCCACTCACCTGGAGTCCACACTATGATTATCTTGCACGCACATCGAGACATCACGATCTATCGTCGCCTGTGACCAATTATCAAATCACGTCTCAAAGTGCTTACCGATAGAATACATAATTTACATAAAACATATCCTCAAGGACCTTCAAGAATAATTTGAGACCCATTGACCAAAAGTCAATCGTCGATCTTTGATCGACGGTAGGATCTACAACCCTGTATAACTCGATTCAGAAGATCTGCATATCAGATTTCCAATCTGTAACTTCAAAAGATCCACATTATGCTTCTAGAATAACATACTAAAATTTTATTACGATCCAACGGTTGGATCCTCGCCAATTCCCAAAACTGATTAGTGGTTAACGTTTTATTTTATGAGCTTACAAATCCAATTCGGAAATATCTGTACGTCGGATTCCCAACCCATAAGTTCCTACATTCTTCAAATATTATGTACTACAATGTAACAAAGTTTCGTGACGATCCAATGGTTGGATCGTCGATTCACATAAATACCTATTAACGTATCGTAGAGAATTTAGGTTCCAACTATCAACCTACGTCAATCAAATATCAAGACTAAATTCAAGACATTTAACATAGCCTAAAAGTAGCATTGGCGGCCCACTGGCCACGCGCCGCCGCAGGTGGCAGTCGGCCGCCCCGACTCGCCGGAAAATCCAACTATTTCCAAAAATTACCAAAATTTACAGGAATTAAGATCTCAAAGAGAGGAACAACTTTCATATCTGTTACAAGGTCCAAAAGTGGACGGAAGATGGTCAATTTTGCCCACGAAGCCGGTGGGTGCCTAAAGCTTCCCGGTGTCGATTCGTCGTCTACGGTGGTCCAACGGGGTCAAGGTTGGTTGGGTTTTTCTCCTGGGAAGATGGGCTACAAATCCCAAGTGGTGGCATTGGCCATCGCTTTGCCGATTTTTCGGAAAATCAAAAAGGGTGGCCGGAGCACCGTGAGAACTGTCAATTTTCGTGGCCTCAAACCGCCACATACCGTGGTTAATCAAGGTGGTTCTTGGGTGAGTTTTGTAGAGGGGAATGAGAGCTTCAAGGTGGTGGTGGTGGTGTCAAAAAAATCCACCAAAGTTGGCCGAAATCGGCCTTGGAAAATAGGTGGTCGCAAGTGGAAAAACCCACGGGAAAGTTGGGAGCATTTTTTTTTTTTTTTTTTTTTAATTTTCTTCTTTCTTTCTGATTTCTCATTGGTCCTCCATCCCTTTTAATTTGATTGGTCCCTTTTTCTCTTTACTTAAGGCTGATTAGTTAGTCTTCACACAAGGTGGGAGTTCAAATAATTTAACTACCTTTAAATAACCAACTTCAAACGTCCGTAGTTATACCGTTATAATTCGGACTCACAAACGGCTTTCACCTATGCTTTCGTAGTGGCAAGTACTACAAGGATATGCTAAAAGAATAAGTCATACGTCACTCTAACCGATGATCAACAGAAGTCAAAGTCTTTGCCTCTAGGGCATTTTCGTAAATTCACGCTTCTAAAATTAATAAAAACATAAAATTTGGAACGGATTATCACAGTCAAAGCCTCTTAATCAAATCTTAGAAAAGAATCAATGTTTAATATAAAAAGTATTGAAAAAATGCAGGAAATTCTAAGATGTTTAACCAACTAATTCAATGTACACGCCAATTTGTTTTCCAAAAAGAATAACCTAAAACTTGATTTGGAAGAAAATATTATATTTTCATGAAAATATCTCCAACCGCTACATTTTCTTAAAAATTATTTCATCCAAATATGCTCGTCACATACCAAACAAATCTTCATAAGATTAACTAGTGCTACTGTCTTAAGGTCCACGTTTTGAAACCTGTGATGAATCATTTGTTGTCACAACCAATGCTCACGAACTTGTTGTCAATGTATGATACGATGACCATTTTAGGCATAGCTAGGGAAGACTCATTTTTAATGTTATCTATGATCACATCCGATTTGTTGTAGCACTTACAAGCAATATATTGGATAATATGCAGCTTCCCATCCGCGGATATGTTTGTAACCTTAACATTAGTTTGTGTAAGAATTTTTAAGAATTATCAACATAGCATTGCAGTTTCTATTTTATTATAATCAAATTAGTCAACTTTTTTTGTCTGTTATTCCATCAAAGCTTCACTTGCTGATTTGTCCGGATAGTCAATTTAAAAACCCCCACAAACCCACATGGGTGAATAAAATTCGTTCAAGAAATTAGGAATTGCAGAATATGACAACATTGAATAGTATAAGAACTGCAAGAGTAGACAGGCAGAAGAGAAAAGGGAGAAATTACACATTGGAATATATGCCAACATTGAATAGTATAACCTTGGATCGTGGGCAAAAGACAAAAGAGGTAATATGAAAACATTGAAGAGTATAAACTTTCTCTCGTACCGCCAAAATTTCTTAAAAGGAAAAAAAAGAAAAATTGCAGCCCAAGAGATGAGGATTGAACCGCGAGGGTGGCGCGAGAAGACTCGGATTGATGTGATACCAAGAAAGAGGCACGCCATGTATAAGGTTTTTTTTTGGAAACTCACGCCATGCATAAGTTTGTGAAGAAGGATATAGTTCACCTTAGCATTTCGTATTGATTTACATATAATTAATAAAAAAAAATAAGTCCAAAACAGAAATATATGGCTAATTAGTAATTTTTATTAATTTATAGCTAAATAACCTTGAATTTTAGTCAATTAATTCTTGGTTTTTCTATTTATGCTTGGCCTAAGACTGTTTTATTACAAGTTTGAAATTGGGCTCGCAATTTTATTTGGACAGGGTGTACAAATTCTCGGATAAACTGCTGTTCGCGCCTGTTTCAGACTTTATTCATAATGGAAATTGGTTTTGCCCTATTGATATAACAAGTGCCACCCTTTTTGCTATATGGTCTGAAATTTTAACAATTAAGCTTCCCTTGTTGAGATTGGATGATAAACTAATTTGGTTGACTGCTTCCGATGGTGTACTATCTTTATCTTTGGCTTATGACTTTAAGCGTAGTAAGCAAGTAGTTGTTCCTTGGAATAGATGGGTTTGGAGTAGATGTTTTGGACCACGTAATTCTATTTTAGTATGGCCTTTTCTTCATGGTAAACTTTTAACTGATGATTTAATGCTTCACCAGGGATTCTCTTTTGCGTCGATGTGCTCTTTGTGTTGCAAGGCTACTGAGTTAGCTCAATATTTATTTTTCAAGTGCTCATTTTCTTTGGAAATTTGGCATAGGGTTTTAGCCTTATTTCAAGTTTCTACATTATTCTCTGATATCACATCATTTTTTCTTATCCCTTGTGGCTTGGTTTTTGTACTCAACTTCAATTATTGTGGTGGGGGTATAATTGGGGCAAGTTTTTTCACACTTTGGCAAGCTCGAAATTTAATCCATTTAGAAGGAAAAATGTTTACAGTTGATCAGTTGGTTAATGGCATTCGCTTGCAAGTTTGTGAGGTGAATTCTTGTGGTATGGGTTTTGTTAAATTCAATTGATGAGCTTTGCATTCTTAGAGCACTTGGAGTGCATGGAATGCCCTCAAGGGCACCTAGAATTCATGAGGTTATTTGGACTTCTCCTTATTCTTTTCAAGTTAAAGTTAACATTGACGGTGTGGCTCATGGTTCTTCGAGTATGGCTGGTTTTGGTGGTATTTTTCGCGACCACTTGGGTCATTGTCTTGGATGCTTTGTAGGATCTTTTGGTATTGCTACTGCCTTGGAGGCAGAACTTAAATAATTCATGCTATTTATATAGCTTTGGAGAGGGGTTGACATTCTTTTTGGATTGAGTGTGATTCTTGTTTAGCAGTGCATTTTCTTTCTAATGGATCGTCTCAAGTGCCTTGGCATTTATCGGTTGATTGAGCAAATTGTTATATCACCCTCTCTTCCATGCAAGTTTGGTTTTCTCACATTTATCGCGAAGGAAATCAGGTGGCAGATTGTTTGGCAAACTATGGTGTTGATCATGTTGGGGTTCATTGGTGGGATTCTTGTCCGTTGTGTGCAGTTGCAGCTTTTGCTCATAATCTTGCGGGGCTTCCAAATTCTTGTTTCTCTTAGAAGTTCTCTTAATTGATTTTTTGTTTCTATTATCTTCTTCTTGTTAGGGTTTGGCCTCATGTCCCCTTTAACTTACTGTATCTTTCCTTTTTTTTGCTTTAATATATTTTCACAATAATGTCTTTTTCCATGATAGCAATGCTGGAGTGGATGTGAAATTATTATTTTAATTTATTAAAATAAAATTTAAAAATTTAAAAAAAAAAAGTTAATTCTTGGTGCTCATTTAAGGGTAATCCTAGTGATACATAAAATTTTAATTTTGATAATTCGTTTACAAGTTAAGTGTGCATTACGAAACAATGGATGTAGTTTGAGAAGGGGAAAA
Source organism: Pyrus communis (assembly GCF_963583255.1). Taxonomy (NCBI): domain Eukaryota; kingdom Viridiplantae; phylum Streptophyta; class Magnoliopsida; order Rosales; family Rosaceae; genus Pyrus; species Pyrus communis. The sequence goes on from NC_084817.1 coordinate 7,361,289, forward strand.
AAAGAACTCCATGGGATACAATAATCATTAAGTGCAACTTTTTTTCATTCACTGCAAAATTACATTTACTCCAAACTAAACAAGGTAATTAAATTAAATTAACTGATAGACATAAGTACTCAATGTTCAATGGCACAATCATCTCCCATCATCACTAACTGGTAATGCAACGTGGTTCGTCATAGTATGATACCCCGAACTTGAATAACCACCTCCTTCATAACTAATAGTTTCCATTGATATTCCTCCAAGCAAGCACTCAGTTTCTTCCAAATTGGAATTCTTATTAACCCATGGATGCATTACCAGTGGTGGAGGGAAGAAGGGACCAGGGTGGGTTTAGGCCATCCTCACTATATTTTTAGCTTGCTTGTTCTACTGCAATCCTTCAAATTCCACCTCCCAAGTCCCAACAAATCCGTTTCACATCCCTATTTTTACACTAATATTTGTATTTTACTCTCTCATCTCTCTTGCAAATTACTTGTTTGAATGATGATTTTGTTTTTGTTAAATTGATCTATTGAAAATTTTTTAATTGATTATCAAATTTGTTTTGGGTTTGTAAACTTGAGCGAGTATTTTTGCTATATTGTGAAGAGCAACCTATTCAACCGAATGGGTGATTTGTAGATGAATAATTGTTTTGTTGCTTATATTGATAAAGATATTTTAAATAATATAGGTGACGAGCCTATCAGGATATGGTTTTAAAATATGAAAACTCCGAAACTATAGACATCGCTTTTCTCAGTCAATTGGCTTATCTGCAGGTATTCCGGGTCTAATTACCCGAGAGTTCCTTGCACCGTTGTAGATAACTGAGCTTCGTCCAATGGAACCAATCTTGAGGCTCCAAAGTCAGACACCTTGGCTGTGAGATTCTCATCTAAGAGTACGTTTGTAGACTTGACATCCCCGTGAATGATAGGAACTGAAGCTGCAGAGTGCAAGTATGATAGCACTCCAGCAGTTTCTGTAACCATCCGTAGATGAATTTCCCAAGGCGCGTTGAATTTGGATGATTTGGTTGTGTTACTGATGTATTCAAATAGGGTTCCGTGGGTGACAAATTCATAAACTAGTAGGGGGACTTCAGTTTCGAAACAACAACCTAAAAGCTTGACCAAATTCCTGTGGTTGATTTGGGACAGTACGACCACTTCATTTATGAATTGCTCTATCTGGCATTGATCCACCATTTTGGACTTCTTGATTGCAACTACTCGGCCGTCTGCTAAAATTCCTTTGTAGACTGTACCGAACCCTCCTTTGCTAATGATTCTAGTCTCATGAAAAATTTGGTGGCCTTCTCAAGTTCTCCTGTTGTGAAGATTTTCACCGTTGCTTGAGAGGATCCTTGCCGTTTTGAAAGTTGCTGTTGTAGCATGATCCCTCCATTTTGCCTGAAGAACTTCTCCTTCAGCTTCATGAGCTTCCATCTTTTGTATCCCAAATACAACCAAGAGATGCATGTTAACAGGGATACGAGGCCTACGCCGATTCCTACATATCCAACAAATTAATTGTAACCCTGGTCGTTATAACCAAATGAAATGAGTATGCATTGCTATATAGATCATATGTGAAGAAAGTTGAGGTTCCACCATAAAACCAATTGGCAGTATGGGGAGTAATCTAACCTCTTATAAGCCCATGCATGGTCTCTCCTCCCATTAATGTCGAACTCATTCTCAATAGATTTTATGGTGAAACCTCAACTTTCTTCAATATGTACCGACTTCTTTTTTATCACATCTCTAACGAAGTTTGGATTCTTTCAAAACATGTGGAACAGCATTGAATCACTTGTTAGTATATATGTGCATGTTTACCAACGACAATTTGGATAACAAAGTTCCGATCAGGGTTGCAACCTTCTCCGTCTTTTCTACCTTCACCATGGTACCCCTTTTGGCAAGGACAAGTATGGTTTCCCTCTGTATTTATACAGTTTTTCTTGCATGTATTGAGCTCTGGAACCTCACATTCATCAATGTCTCCAAAACAACATAACCCATCCAACTTACCAATCGGGTACCACCGGAAGTTGTGTATTTTTCAAATAATCCAACCACACATATTGGAGAAGTTGAACTTGCCCTCTTGGACAAGTACACATTCGTATGATTTTTAAAACTCATTGCACTTACCTAGAAAGAAGTCATTCCTTGAGCAATGGGTGTTTGACGACAGCCGATACCAGTGCAGTAACCATCGGCAACATAGTCAATGCTGGCATACACTGTAGTGCACCCACCAATGTACCCGTAGTTTCCATTTTTGTCACCCTTAATGTCCCAATAGGTGTCACAACCAACTGCGACAAACACGTTGTCGGTGTTTGATATGAAGAATTTGGAAAGAGTGACAGAATTGGTGAAGCCGTCAATCGGCTGGCCTGATTTTTTGTAACATTGTACGGCTGTGTATAGGGTAAAGTAAAGCTTCCCATCCACGGATATGTTTGTGAGTTCGATCGAATAACTCTTTCTAAGAAATGGTTTTGGGGGGTCATAATGTGTTTCATTACAAGTAATGAGGAAATCCTCATTAAAGTAACAGCCCTCTTTTGTACCATATGGATATGGAATGCTAACATTCCCACATTTATCTTGACACCCGGTTTGACTTCTATTTGACCGGGAGGAGGAAGAGAAGGAAGAGGTGGAGTGGTTAATTGTGGTGTTTGGGCTGAAGTGGCTGCTGCTAATAGTACCTCTATTATTATTATGAGGATGATAAGGTGCAGAAACGCTTTTTGTTTGCTCATGGTCCTGGCTTCTAAGTTTTGTTGTTGAAAAAAGAGATGTTTTAGTCCTTTTATAGGTAGGGATAGGTAGGGATGAGGAAGACTTGGAGAGGAAGACTGGGAGAGGAGACTTGTGAATTGATTGAGCAAACCTTGGAGAGGATACCTGCCATAACTTAGTTATGACGTGTTATTAATTTATGCGTGGACGTGGTTCATTTTCACAATCAGACAAAATAAAATAAATATCATCAAACAATGTAAGTTCAACGAGAAAACATTACCTAATACTTACACTACACTAACTATATCATTACAACTTGGGACTGTAATTATCATGTCCTTGATCTCTATGGAACTTGGGGATTACTGAATGTACGTATCTTCTAGATGAATCTCTAACTATACATGTTAATGAAACAAAACGAACCGTAGTTCTTCAAGAAATTACTGGGAATTAAGGTGGTTGAAAGAGTCGACCGTAACTTTAACTTGTGGCTTGGGGGAGCAATCACAAACTCTTAAGTCTTTGGAGTTAAAAAGGGGCTCACTCTGGAATTGGTCGGTGAGACGTACAACGAGTCACTATTCAAAATAGATTTATTAGAGGAAGTTTCTTTCTTTTTTGTCCAGGTCAAACTATTAAAAAATTCACTAAAATCACCGTCCATGCTTAAAGATACTCGTCGAGGAGTCAGCTACACCTGCCAAAGCAGTTGCAATCGTTACTAGTGTTAGGGTTTTGTTTGGTGAACCGGATTTTGGAATACTCGCTAGATTAAAAGTATGTTGAATGAAAAAATGAATCCAAACTTCTAAACTTGTTTAGTCATAAAGTTCAAATAAGAGATTGGAAATCAATTACGCTAGTTGAATTGCAGTAGCCGATCAACCAAAGTAATTATCTGTTGAGCAAATGTGAATTGTGATGGGTTTTATTATCGTGTTTGAAGGATCTCCATTTTTTTTTTTTTTTTTGATAGAAAAGGACTTGATTAAAGAGAAAAGCCCCTAGGGCAACCCGTTTGATTACAATCAAAGAGAAAGGCTTGACGAGCAGCCATCGAAAGAGTTATCTCCCAAATATGAAAATCATTAACAGAGAAACCAACTTGTTATGGCATCCGTCAGAAAATTGGTCTCCTGAAAACATGTTTCCCACTAGTATCCTTAAAGAAACCTGCCAGTCGACCAATCTTCATCTAGAATGGTTCTCAGTCCAGCCGCAGATAGACTCAATAACAAGTTTGAATCTAACTGGACTTAATTAATTATGATAAGACAAATAAATAGTTTATGAATCTCACTTTTTTATATAGGAGATCTCACTTTTTTTATATAGGAGATATTGCGGAAGGATAATCAAACACTGGGCATCATATACGATTAATATTTTTAATCGCTTGAATTATAAATTTTTATCTAAATCAATAAAATAGATTGCATTCCTCTTATAATATTATTTTTTACGGGAACAAATACAACTCTCAACATTTTCTATGTGCTTGTTCATTGGTTTTGCGGGTGAAAACTTGGATGCAACATAAAACTTGGACTTGAGGAATCTTTGCAATTTCATCATCTAAAATGAGAAAGCTTTAATTAGAAGGCACAAATGATGACGAGCTACCATAAGTTTGCCTCACTAACTTCATTAATTAATTAATTATATACTAAGCATGAACCAAATTGCAGATTAATTAGTTGAAGCATGAATCAAATTGCAGATTAATTAGTTGAATATACATATCAAAGATGGAAGACATAGCACACAGAGACATGAAGAGATCGAGCAAGGCCATGAGATCCACCCCATTTGTCGTCTTCCTTAGCTTTCGTTTTGCTTAGTTGTTTGCCTGTCACATATCACCATTATTTACCCATCCATTCAAGCTTCACCATTTTTGTTCTGTTTTTTATGCCTCCAACAGCCTCATTTACTTCATCACCATAGGTATATCTTGAGTTAAATTGTAGCAATAGTCTCTCAACTTTAATTAAATTGGAGCAATGGTCCATCAACTAAAAATTCATTACCATTGGTCCCTCAACTCATCAAAACGTGTAGCTATGGTCCTTTTCGTCAACTCCGTCAGAATTCTGTCAAAATGAGTTATGTTGGAAGGACCATTGCTACAATTGAGTTAAAGTTGAAGGACCATTGCTCCAATTGGGTTAAAGTTGAGGAACCATTTTTCTAGTTAGATTACAGTTGAGGGACCATTGATACAATTTTTCTTATTTGATTTTCTATTTTGCCCCTTGATTCAGCCTCACGTGCATGGCACGTGACTCATTTTGACTAAAGTTCTAACAGAGTTGACAAAAAGGATCATAGTTGCATGTTTTGATGAGTTAAGAGACCATTTGTAATAGATTTTTAGTTGAATGATCATTGCTCCAATTGGATTAAAGTTGAGAGACACTGACTATAATTTACTCGTATATCGCTATATGAGTGTCTTTGGGCCCAAAATGATGGAGTTGGGCCGAGTACGATTATTATAGGTTCTGCCTATAGTAAAACAGAATTGAATCTCATGTTTATTTGGCAAAAGGCCCAGCTCAAAGTGGGGTCACGCATAGAAATAGAAAACACAACTAAATTTGATAACAACTTGCGGCGTTCTGCCAATTGTTTATTCTTAATGGCTCCAAGTTTTAATTTTATTTATTTATTTGGTTCGGGAATTAAACGAATTGCGTAATATATTGTATTGCACATACAACTTTGAGAGGACTGTTTAGCAATGGCAACCATTTTTTCGTTTCTTTTTGGGTTGTTTTGATCTTATATTTTGAATAAAGAAATAAACATCACAGAAGAGGGATGGTTTGAATCTTTTTTCGGTTTTAAATGCATATATTTACAAGTCATGTGATGCTAAACTCGCTAATTTAGTTTTTGCAGGCCAACTTATAATATGACCATTAGATTAAACATTTTATTTAAAATCATTTTATCCAAATGTGCTCGTCAGATATCAAACAAATACTGATAAGATTAATGAGAACTACTCTCCTATGGTTCTCATTTTGAGACACATGAGGAGTCACTGAATCGTCTCTCCTTTCTACTAATTATGAATCCTTTGTTGTCACAACCAACGCTCACGAACTTGTTGTCAATGTATGATATGGTGAACATTTTAGGCATAGTGAGGGAAGACTCTTTTTTAATGTTATCTATGATCGCAACCGGATTGTTATAGCACTTACAAGCAATATATTGGGTAATACATAGCTTCCCATCCACGGATATGTTTGTAACCTTAACATTAGTTTGTGTAAGAAATGGTTTTTGAGGGTGATAATCTGTGTCGTCATTACAAGTGATGAGGAATTTAGTTTATGTTTTACTTAGAAAATTAGTTTTAAAGTTTTTCCTTGCATTTTTCTTCATTTATATCTATATATATAAAGTCAGAAGGCAAAAACGATGAAACATTCAAAAATTCCAAAACTGTCCTCACTTCGTACACAAGGCTATATATCTATATATCTCTACTAATTAATAAAATACTCATTGTCAAGCAAAATCCTATGAAATTACCAGTTTAACCCTCTAACTAAAACATAACATGAATAAGAAATATGGGAAAAAATGTAATTTCACACAACCAAATTTTGCTGTTTTTTTTTTTTTTTCAAAGCCTCACCTACATGTAATCCTAACATATATCTAATTAAAAAAATAAAAATAAATAAATAAATAACTTCTCACTCCCACATTCTCTATCACTCTTTTCCTCTCTCATTCTATTTCAAAAACAAAAATAAAAAAATTTCACACATACTTTGTGTGTGCCCATATGCTAGTATCTATATATATATATATATATATATATGGACCCGAACCTGGGTGATCTATCCATGACCAGGATGAAGCTTGGGTGAAACTAAGTGGAGGTCCGAACCGACTGATGTTGAAGAATCAGCAGATGAGTTGTGGTTAGGGGTGAAATGCCACTCAAACCCAGAGCTAGCTGGTTCTCCCCGAAATGTGTGAGCACCCTAAAATGGTGAAACATTCAAAATACCATAAATTGCCCTTTAAGAATTTTGTAAATTACAATTGAACCAAAAGAAGCTAAAGTATTTAACCATATTTTTATTTTGAATGAATTTAATATTTAAAATTATAGAAAAAAACAAAAACAAAAACTCCCATGTTAGTGGTAAGAGGCTAGTATATATAAAGTCAAAAGGCAAAAACGATGAAACATTCATAAATTCCAAAATTGTCCTCATGTCCTAAACAAGGCTAAATAACTGCCCATAAAAATAAGGTCAAAAACATAATAATGTAGAATTCCACCTCAACAATGATTCCGACCTTTGGATGAAAACACCCACACTTTAAATTAATTTTCACCCTTTAGATTAAGCATCCCGCAATTACTGCTCTAGATAAAAAAAAAAAAATATATATATATATATATATATTTAAAAAAAAAAAAAAAAAAAAATCAATCAACAACTACTCCAGATAGGATTTGGATTCACTCCGAACCTTAGTATCCGGAGCCTTCAAATCTGAACCACTGATTGCTGTGCAAGTCAAATTACGGCCATTGGTTGTGTGGTTGGCCAAGAAAATGAATTATTGGAGACCGTTGAATTCAATTTGTACGGCCTAGATTTGTGGACTTAGAGGCTACGAAAACTAACTTCCGGAGAGGATCCGAGTCCCTCCAAATAGAATTAAAGCACTCCAAATTAGCAGTTGCACAAACCGGAGATGGAACCGCCATCTGTCACACGTTCTCGATCCCCACAATGCATACAAAAGAGTAAATTGCATAATTTTCTTGAACAATATTATCCTTATCTTGGCTAGATTTTTGAAATGGGTTTTCGCTAGAAATTTTCACTTTCTGCTTCAATCCAGGTACTCTATGCTTAATTGAATTGTTCATCATGACCTTATTTTTCATATATACTAATTTGGAGTATTTTACTTGATTGTCATTTGAACTATTCGAAATTATTTATATTTACCAGAGACATTTAAGGAGTCACTGAATTACCAGTTGTTATTTCTGTTTTACTAATGCTTTGGGGTAATGCGTGAATTGAATTCTGTTGTTTAAACTAATACTTGTTAATCACTTTTGTGTTCCATACAGACCCCTTCCTCCGCGCTTCCGTATGATTTCTTCATCTGAAACCTGCAATCCAAAAAATAAACGTGAGGATTTACACAAATCGGTGAGTATTTCCCCAACTCCTTATTCAATTTATGTTTTTTTATTCCATTTTCTGCACACTATTTTTTCCATCTTTACTTCTTTGTCCCTAGACCATCTCCAATGGTTGGGCTAAAAGTCAAATTTTTTAGCCCGAAAAATTTAGCTTTTAGCCCAAAAACAGTTTTTCTACTCCAACCATTCTATCCTAAAATTTTAGCCCGAGATTATTAAAGAATGAATTTAGGCTATTTTTTTTGTTAAATTAAATTTTTTTAAAAAAAAATAAATATGTAGACTATCGTAAATTAATTTTATGAACATTTTAATCTAAAAAAATTTAAATTCCGATAAATATTGGGTAGAGTCTACCCCGATCTCTGGGCTAAATTTCGGGGGGAATTTGGCATTGGTTTAGCATTTAGCATTTAGCTCAAAATTTTCCCTTGGGTTGGAGTGCGTTTGGGGGGAAATTTTGGGTGGTAATTTGGCTTTTAGCCCACCATTGGAGTTGGTCTTAGGTACCTTCCATCACTCTCTCTCTCTCAGTTATTGCAATGAAGAAGAACACGCGCTCACTCTTTTACATCTGAAAAGACAAAGGGGTGTGATATTCACACATCTTATTTTACTTCTCACACATTCTTCTAATTTTCGACCGTCGGATTGGAAGATTTACAGAAGATCAACGGACATAAATGAATAAAGGGTGTGAGAGAAGTAATTTGTGTAGTGTGAATAGCACACCCCAAGACAAAAACCCCTGAAATCACTAACCTTGAGGAACCATTTGGTAAGCATTTTCCCCGCTTCTCTGTGTCAGATTTTCTGTGTTTTTCTTGGTTTTTGGGGGTTTGTTCAAGTTCTTGAGGGACCTGAAGTCTGTTAAATGACTCTCTGGTTTCCATCTTTGACGCCGTTTGGTTCCGACTGTTTTGTTTTCATCTTGTTTCCTGTTCGGTCTGATTTGTGTTTTCGGATAGTCTAATAAATAATTTTTGGTTAATTTTGAAGTTTTTTATATTTTGAGTGGAGCCCTGGTTTCAGATGATTTATCAGATTAAAGTTTTCTGTAAGTGGTTTTACAGCGATTCCTTGGTGGTTAATTTCTTGGTTTCGGATTAAAAGTTTTCTGCAAGTGGATTCGGGTTAAAAGTTTTCTAAAGGTAATTTCTTGGCGGGTTTTGTATATACTGCAATGAATTGTGGGTGATTATGTTAGTGGCGTTTGTATTTGAGCTTGGGCTTGATGGGGTTTTGTTCGTGATGATTGGTCGTTGGTTATGAACTTAGAATCTTAGATTTTGTTTTTTGATTTGGTTAATTAAATGGGATTTTGTGTAATGTACCACTACGATTAGTACTTTGTTTTTGGGTGGTGAGAAAATATGAGGAAAATCAATAAACAATTGTTGTGTTCTTTGTTGACTTTATAAGATTTGGAATCTTCATGGAAGAACAAGGAAAAAAAAATCCGCAAAAGAACAAGATTAGTCAAATTCTCCCACCGTTTCATTTTAAAGATGTTTACAGCCTTAGGAACCTACTACTTTCATTATGTGCCAAGCTCTTAAATGGGTGTCTTTTGGGAGCTAATGAAATGGACTTGGTCAATTTTATTGATTACTGTCTAAGAAATGGATTGTCAACTGTAGACTCTAAAGCTAAGAAATGTGGCTTTTTCAAAAATTCATGCATGTCCACCATAACTAAATCAAGTAATCCGTTGTGTCCATATCTTTTTCAATCGGACCATAAATGTCTCAGAATACACTTTATACTGATTTCATTTAAGTTCATCTCTGCCATATAATTGCTTTGGGAGTTTACTGGAATTTAATTTAATTCCTCTGTATTTCATATTGTTGTTCGTCTCTCTTTGCACACTTCCCGCTTACAATTGAGATCAAATTGGTATGGTCAGATTTTTCGGGGAAAACCTTTTCTCTTCGTCCCTGCTCTATATTTTCATGTTTTAATTGTCTCTTTTCTTTTTTATGTTTCAGATAGAAATTATGGGTACTCTATACGGAAAGAAAGTTATCCAGATAAACATAGAAAACGGAAGTGACTACTTGATTTCTATGGCAACTGGAAGCGGCAAGTCTTATATTTGCTTTGTATGACATTTTATTTTTTGTTTGATGTGTATAATTTAATGAAATGCCTGCGAAAAACAATTATGTTGCTTGTTTGGTAGACTTTTTCTACTAAATAAAATGTTTGACAAGAAAAATTCTGAGCAAAAGATGTCTGTCATTGAGAAATCCTTCTCTTTGCATTCTTTTTTATGGAGAACTTCTTTGCATGGATGGCTGCCGTTTCAAACTCTTCTGGTTAGATGAGTTGTACTTGCTTTACTCTTTGTAGATATAACATGAAATTTAGACATACACTTTATGCATGTATAGGTAAAAACTAAAAGAGAGAATTTATCGTTTTTATAGCTTAATCCTAATGTGGTCGTTCCTACTTTTAGGTTCCTTTGTGATTCTGATGCATTAAAGTTTTAGAACAAACACCAGCGGAAAAATTGTTATATAGCTTTTTGCCTTTTAATTGGTGCTTTGGTTGAACCTGGTGCAGGATTTCTTGCATCTGTCATGACCAGAACCTCACCTTCAATTGAGTATGCCTACATGCCCTTTGATTTGAGTGAAAATTTATGCTCCAAAATAATAAAAGAGTAGCATGGCATACTATGGTTCATGGACTTTAGGTACTATGGTTCATGGACTTTAGGTAGGAACTTGCACCCAAAATCTCATGTTGATTGACGATTACATGAATAACATGTAAGTCATTACTTCATGCACAGTAAACACGAATAACATATAAGTCATTACTTTATACAAAGTAAAAACAAAAAACATAAGAAATTTTTAGGATGTGCATGATATAAAGTATCTCCCTTGCACAATGCATTAATTAGGAATTACAGAATATGACAACATTGAATAGTATAAGAACTGCAAGAGTGGACAGGTAGAAGAGAAAAGGGGGAAATTACACAGTGGAATAATGCCAACATTGAATAGTATAACCTTGGAATCGTGGACGAAAGACAAAAGAGGGAATATGCAACCCAAGAGCTGAGGACTGAACCGTGAGGGTGGGGCGGGAAGACTCGGATCGATGTGATACCAAGAAAGAGGTACGCCGTGCATAAGTTTGTGAAGAATAATATAGTTGATCATTAGCATTCCTTATTGATCTACTAATTAATGAAAAATAAGTCCAAAACAGAAATATATGGCTAATTAGTAATTTTTTTATTAATTTATAGCTGATGCTAAAATCTGGGGATTTAGTTCGGTCCGAGGCTAGCTTAGGAACAGGGTAATTCTATAACTTTGACATAGTTTTGTTTGGGGTGGTTTCGTTGAGAGTATAAATCTCATGTCGGGGAATTGAAATCCTTGCACCTCTCTATCTAAGATGTTGAGACTCTTCCCCTATTCCTTTTAACAATATCAAGATCAACAACGTGCAACACCTGTCTTTAGCAACAAAGCTCATTTGACATATTGCCCTATCAGGCCACATTAAGAAACAAAGTTTTTGCTTTAGCTCTAATGGACTTGTAGTTCAGTTGATTAAGATCATTCAACTCCTGCACTTGAGGTCCCAAGTTCAATTCCGCCTCCCCATTCGCTTGAATGAAGAAAGAAGAAAACCAAAGTTTAATTTGAGCTTATTATTTTTATGTTTTGCTTATATAACAAAAGCAGGACAGGTAGAGGATTGGTTAAAGGACAAGTAATTGTTGAGTATGACTTATAGGATCAATTAGCTAATTGACTGTTGATCTGTCAAGATTAGTTTTCTGTTTCCGTTCATATGTGGTAAAAAAAATCACCAGTTAATCAGCCAGACATCACCGATATGCGGCCTAGGGATCCGAAGGTTCAAACTGCAGTCTCATTCACTCTAACAGAAGAGTTTAAGAAAAAATGAAAAACCTAAATATATGAAAGTGGAACATTCATTACAATATTTAAAATTTAGAAATATAGGATTATTGTTCACCGTGACTTGAAAGGTAAGAGTGGGATTTCATGCATTTGTGATGAAGCAGCACCACCATCCACTGCAGGCCCTCTATCAGTTGAGCTTGAAATAACATCCCATGGCTCAACTGATTCAGTCCTCACATATTCAACCTCTTCGTAATTCTTTCCACCATGAGAAGTAGCCTTTCCGGCCATTTGAACCCACTCCAGCTCTGCCGTGACCTCTCTCATTGTAGGGCGTTTTTGTCCACTTAAATTCAAGCACCTCCTTGCAAGGTTAGCAACTATTGCGATATCTGCTTTAGACCCTCCCTTCACAACTTGAGCATCAAGAATGTCAGACAGACGATCTTCCTGCATCGAAATAATGAAGTATGTAGCAAGACTTCTGCCTTGTTCTTGTGGCCGGCTAAAAGAAATTGGTTTTTGTCCCGTTAACAGCTCAACAAGGACCACTCCAAAGCTATACACATCACTTTTATCCGTAAATTGGCTTGACTGGAAGTATTCCGGGTCCAAGTAACCAAATGTGCCATGTACAAGTGTGGTAAGGTGAGTTTGGTCAATGGCAACTGATCTTGAAGTTCCAAAATCGGCAACTTTCGCTCTGTATTTTGCATCCAAGAGTATGTTGGTAGACTTGATGTCCCTGTGATAAATGGGAAGGGCAGCTGAGGCGTGTAAATAGAAAAGGGCTCCCGCAATTTCTGTGGCAATTCGTAAACGAATTTCCCATGTAAGTGGAAACTCCTCTTTCTGCTCATGGATATACTGGGAAAGTGTTCCATTCGGAATAAATTCATAAACCAAAAGCGGAACTTCAGTCTCCAAGCAGCAACCCAATAGTTGAACAACATGTCTGTGGTTGATTTGTGAAAGAATTACAACCTCATTGATGAAAGCTGAAAGTTGGCTTTCATCAATAATTGTGGACTTTTTGACGGCAACAATTTTACCATCAGCCAACATGCCCTTGTACACAGTACCTTGGCCTCCATGCCCAAGAATTCTATCGACGTTGAAATTGTCGGTAGACTTCTCCAACTCCTCCGACTTGAACAACTTGATTTTATCCACATTACCTTCACCTGGAGATAATTGTTGCTCTAATAATAAACCACCATTTCGTTTGAAGAAAACTTGCTTGCGTTTTATGTTCTTCCTTTTCTTCAGGACTTTGAGTATCCACCATGCGCTGACAAGCAGTAACAGTAACAATAGTCCCACGCCCGCACCAAGACCTGCGTAACGTTAAATTGAAGTTTTGTAGATTACTCTAGGATAACTCACTTCCGCATCGGTACTTTCGAGTCCTCTCGGTGTAGGACTCATTCTTTTATTCATTCAATTTTATATTATTTTTTTTAGTGTTCTAGATTAAATATGTGCTCTGAACACGTCTTTTAAATGCATATTCATTATATTTTAAATTTATAAGTCTTATCTATTCCTTGTAACTAAAAGATAAAAGAGATAATAAAAAAAATAAAAGAAGAGTAGACGATTATCATCAAGATGAGTGGGTGGAAAAAGGGAGGAAAAAGGGATTGGGGAAAATGGGAGTGCAAATGGAAGAAGAGGAATAAAAAAAAAAGAATAAGGGGGAAAAAGGAGCAGTCAAAAGACAAAAGGGGGTAAAAAGGAGAGAGAACAGGGAAGAAATTGCGGGACGAATTTGGTATACATTTATGGTTAAGGTTTTTTAGTAGTAGACTTCTACCATGCCCATACCTGGCCATTATCACTGGAGTAAACCAAGAACACCATGAATAAAGTAGTAGACCAAGTCACATGAATAAAGCAATAGAGACCATTTGATTTGGTATTGTCAAATAATATATCTATTTCTATGTTCATTATGTTACAATGTTGTTGTAGTAGTTTAATCAGATACAATATAAGCTTGCATTTTTTATCGGTGGTGTGTCGGCGATACTTAAAATAAAACAAACTAATATTTTAACTATAGTTAACACTAGAAACTATTTCATGTGTTTATCCAGGATTTTAATCTTTGGTTTACAATTTGAAATTTGTGCTTTTCAAGTTTTTGGCTCAAAAAATTATGCCTAATGAAATCAGTATTGTTCTATAGTGTATTCGGTATTCATTTCTTCTTAATCATAAATTTAATTAGCTGAATATTAATTACCTTAACACTTTCCTCCGTGTTAATTATCAATTTACAAACTTAACAACCCTTCACAAAGTCACATTTCAACCAACGTTTTTTGACACCCTAGAGGACAACTTTAACCTTTGAATTACAACTACATTGATTCTTACAATTACTACATTACCAGGTCAAAAATGAACCATCTGTTTCCCTATATGTTTGTACCTTGCTGTAAATATGATGGATACACATACATGTCTGTAAAACTTTTTACAACTTTTATACATACATTTTTAAAAGCCGCAGCAATGCACGGGCACAATTACTAGTTACATCTATGTGGAAGGCGTCCATTCTTTATTAAGAAAACTGTAATACCTTGAAAATTTAAATATATGAATAAGATATTCATAATTATGAATATGCGGAAAGAATCAAGAATTTATATTAATTTATTTGAGTTAGCTTCCATCTTTTATATCCCAAATACACCCAAGAGATGCACGTTAACAGGGATACGAGGCCTACGCTGATTCCTACATATCCAACAAATTAATTGTAAACCCTGGTAGTTATAAACATCTTTTTTTATCACATCCCTAACGAAGTTTGGATTCTTTAAGAACATGTAGACAAGCATTGAATCACTTGTTACCATATATATATACATGCTTACCAACGACAATATGGATAACAAAGGTCCGATCAGGGGTGCAACCTTCTCCGTCTTTTCTACCATCACCATGGTACCCCTTGTGGCAAGAACAAGTATGGCTTCCCACTGTATTTATACATTTTTGCTTGCATGTATTGAGCTCTGGAGCCTCACATTCATCAATGTCTGCAAAACAACATATTTAATCCATGCCTGGAAATTAAGCATGTTATTTTAATTAGTAGTACTAATAAAGTGAAATAGAACTACCATAGCAGTCATTTAGGTATGGATTCCCTTGGTAACCGTCCTTGCACTTGCAGCGATACCCGGATCCGTTCTCGACATCAGAACACATGGTGTTGCCCTGACATGTGTAATTCATCGCTTGTTTCTTCTCAACAACGTTAGAGCAGGTCTCATTTCCAACTGACCAATCGAGTACCACCGGAAGTTGTGTATTTATCAAATAATCCGACCGCAACATATTGGAGAAGAAGTTGAACTTGCCCCCTTGGACAACGAAGGAAAAACTGCAAGGATTAAAGGAGTGCACATTCGAATGATTTTTAAAACTCGTTGCACTCACCTCGAAAGAAGTCATTCCTTGAGCAATTGGTGTTTGACAACAGCCGATACCAGTGCAGGAACCATTGGCAACGTAGTCAATGCTGCCACACACTGTAGTGCACCCACCAGTGTATCCGTAGTTTCCATTTTTGTCTCCCATAATGTACCCATTGGTGTCACAACCAACTGCGACAAACACGTTGTCGGTGTTTGATATGAAGAAACTGGAAAGAGAGAGAAAATTGGTAAGGCCGTCAATCGGCTTGCCTGATTTATAGTAACATTGTACGGCTGGGTATAGGGTAATGTAAAGCTTCCCATCCACGGATATGTTTGTGACAATAATATTACTCTTTCTAAGAAATGGGTTTGGGGGGTCATAATGTGTGCTATTACAAGTAATGAGGAAATCCTCATTTAAGTAACAGCCCTTTTTTGTACCAAATGGATATGGGATGCTAACATTCCCACATTTGTCTTGACAACCCAGCTTGACTTCTACTTCACCGGGAGGAGGAGGAGAAGGAAGAGGTGGAGAGGTTAATTGTGTTTGGGCTGAAGTGGCTGCCGCTAATAGTACCTCTATTACCATTAGGAGGATGATAAGTTGCAGTAGCACTTTTTGTTTGCTCATGGTCATGGCTTCTAAGTTTTTCTTGTTAAAAAAAAATGAGATGTTTTTGTCCTTTTATTGGTAGGGAGGAGGAAGACTTGGAGACGAAGACTTGGAGAGAAGACTTGTGGATTGATTGAGCAAACCTTGGAGAGGATTCCTACCATAACTTAGTTATGACGTGTTAAAAATTCTTTCGGGACGTGGTTCTACAAGTCATTACTGGGAATCAAGGTGGTTGAAAGAGTCCACCATGACTTTAAACGTAGTCTACAAGTCATTGCTGGGAATTAAGGTGGTTGAAAGAGTCTTCCATGACTTATGGCTTGGTAAAGAAGCACAACCAGTGAATATTCAAAACTAGATGTATGAGTCTTCGAGGGCCCTACTGATAGAAGTTTCTTTCTGTTTTGTCCAGGTCAATCACTAAAATCAATGTCCATGCTTGTACACATGACTAGTCACCACTTAGTACTACGATCTAGTGGTATTCATTTTCATTTATAAGTGAGAGGTCTTAGGTTTATTCTCGTCAAAAGCAAATTTGAACCACATTATTATAGCAAGCCCATTATAAAGCTTATCCCACTCCCTTAGTATAGATATATCATTTTTTTCAAAAAAAGACATGACTAGTCGAGTCTATTTAGTCAGCTATACTTGCCAAAGCTGTTGCAATCATTACTAATGTTAGGGCTTTGTTTGGTGTATCGGATTGGAATACTCACTAGACTGGAAGTAAGTTGAATGAAGAACTGAATGTAAACTTCTAAACTGTATATGTTGAAGGTAAAAAATGAATTAGTCACAAACTTCGAATAAGGGATCAATTACGCTAGTTGATATGTACTAGCTGATCAACCAAAGTACTTAATTTTCTGCTGGGCCAATGTAAATTGCGATGGGTTTTATCATTGTGTTTCTTACGTTTTGAAGAATTCAAACAAAGCCAGAAGCAGTTCTACCCCTGCTTTTGAAAACAACGTTTTATTTCATAGCACAGTAACTCCAAGCTAGCCCTTAGGGTGGTGGATGATTGAGGATCCTCTTCTTTGTGAGAATCCGGGAATTCGTGAATCGTGTCTGTTCATCGTACATCGTGCGGTCATAAATCATTTTAAATTTTTTTATTTAAAATTGAACACAAACAGTACCTGAAGAAAACTGACCGCACAATGTACGATGAATGTACATGATTCACATATCTCCATAATCCCCACAAAGATGATCCAAATTCGTGGTGGATAAACCACTTTGGAGTCTAAACTGGGATATTACGGTTACCAGCTAATGCCCTTAATAGGTGGAAAACAGTTAGGGTCCAGAAAAGCCCTATTACCACTCACCAGTAAAAGTAAAAGGTTCTCGTGTGAGTAGAAGCTCTTCTTTGGTTTTCGTCCATGGCTTCTTAGGTAGGCAGTTCATCCTTATACCTTTAATATGCGTCTATTATATGCTTCATCTTCAAGTAACGCTTATCGATACTTCCTCACCTTCTTAATGTAAATAATATTTTTAGTTCAAAAAAGTAATGGTTATCGATTAACTACTTCTCTAATTATGATATATGTGATTAATGACTTGCTAATAAATTAGGGATTTACTATGTATGTGATCTAACACTCCAAATTTCGACCCATGAGGAAATCAAGATGATGATGAGTTCGCTGCCTTGTTACTAACTCATTGTGACGGCATAACTCTGGCCAGGGCGTATTATCCCGTTACGATACAGCTTAGACTGCTTTACAAATGTAGTTTTCCACCTTTTCGTTTCTCTTGTCTGATCAGCTCTTCTTTTTCTGTGAAGCAATTGGGATCATAGTAAAAATTGCCAACGTAACTCCAAATGTTTTAACTCCCTGCTGCAACCACCTACAGTAGCAGCTTCATCCTGCAACCAGGAACGAAGCGGAAGCTATGTTATCACTCATGAGTTTTTAGTAAACTTGTTAGCTGTCGTCAGAGAATGCTTCCATCTCTCTCTGATCGAACCAGCCTGTTAATCAACTCGTGGAGCTACTAACAGGAAAGGAGGCGTTTTTGTTTGACAGGCCAGAAGAAGAGAGAAATTTGGCTACGTATTTTCTTTCTGCATCGAGACAGGATCGCTCGGAACTTCTCAATGATTGTATTGTAAATGAGGCAAATGTTAAGCAGGTGAAGGAAGGTTCTAGGCTTGCAGAGAGGTGTTTGATAGTAAAAGGAAAAGAGGGGCCAACCGTGAAGGAAGTGGCAATGGAACATTGGTACTAGAGGGACTGAGAAGAGTGCAGGTAATGCATCCGTGGGTTCTTGATGGATCTAATCTAGGAGAGACCGATTATTTTCTCGGTGGAATATCGTCGGAAAATGTTAGCTACGGAGGAGGTGAGCATACAAGCTCCGGGTATGATACCATGAGGAATTACAATATACCATTACCAGCAGGAAGTGGTGGGAGATGACCGGCTACATGTGGTGAACAACACAACCCATTCTATTTTATGTATACAGGGATTCAATGCTTTTCCTAGCTAGGGTTACTGAGTCTCTTCTACAAGGAACCCTATTTCTTTTCTTTTTGGTTTGCTTTGGTTTTCTTTTTGGTATGCATGAGACGATCTAATCAGACGCAGAGGCCCTTCCTAAGATAGTTAGTAAATTCGTGTACATAGGTATAACTAGATAGTTTTGCCCGCGCGTTGCTGCGGGATCACAAATTGTGTGAAAAATTTGTTTCAAAGATATAAAAGATTGTATGACAGAAAATGCTGAATAAATCTTTATATACGAAAGATTTGATTGATACAATCTATATACAAAAGATGATGTGCATGTGAAAAAGATTAATCTTACTTACATTCCTGCATTCTTACATTTTTCGAACTCACCTTCTTTAACTCCTCCACACTCAACAGGCACGAACCTTCATCTTTCTTGTTGGATTAAAAGCTGGCAAATCGCAGAGTTGAAACCATTTTCATGTTGTGCCTTGGCCTGTTCGTTAGTGCGGAACCGAGATTCAGATTACAACCTCACCAAAATCACACACAGTTGAATAGTTTAAAATACAAGAAATAAAGACACCGAGAAATTTACGAGGTTTGGCAAAAACCTGCCTACGTCCTCGGAGAGATATTGCTCTTCACTATGAGAAAAACAGTACAAGTTATACATGAGTTAAATCGACATAACCCAATCCCATAACCCTTGTACACACACTCACAGAATTTTCCCAAGAGCCTCACTCTAGCCCAAGAGTTCTTTCACAAGAGATCTTTCACTCTAGCTCTCTTGATTTCTCTCACCCATACCCATGGTAGAGCCAAATGCTCACACCATCTCTTTTGGATGCTTTCCTTCTCTCATCCGTATCCTTATTTTGCCAAATGCTCTTTTTTATGCTTTTTTTTAATCCAAGCCTTCTCCCACAAAACATGGCTTTGAAAAAACCACAAGACATGGCTTTGAAAAAGCCACAAAACATGGAGCAATTTAAGCCACAAAACAAGGCACAAAACAAGCCACAAAACAAGGAAACATTTGGCCATTATCCAACAATCTCCACCTTGGCCAAATTGTACCAAAGTCCATTGGCCTTACGTACCAGCATGCACACTCTGAAGCAACCTCGTTGGTCCTGTTCCGATTCAGTTACTGCCAATGCATGTGCAGCTGCTGCAAGCTAAAAATCACCATTTAGCTTCAGACAGGATCTCAACACATCCTCGTCTCCTCCAGCAGGTTTTCCTCCTCTTCATTGTCTGCAACCTGGAAACTCTGCAGCGAGCCTATTTCCAGCAACAACCCATCGAGCCAGACAAAATTCCCACACTTCCTCCTACCTCAGGACCTTCTCATCACCTGTGAATCCCATAGCTCCACCTGCTGCAAAACCCCTGCAACACTTGAGACTAAACATCACCAGGAGAAGTGTTGCTTCGAGTACCTAGAGGGCATACTCAAAGTCTTCCACCACAAACTTGCTAACCCGGCCTTGCACCCGTAGCACTGTGGACCCTTGCCTCCGGAACCGGATCCGAACCTGCTGTCTCTCTCAGATCCTCTTTCCAATTTTCTTCCACGATTTCAACCTTGAATAGCTTAAGCAGTCTTGTGCCCACCATCATCCATGGTCTCTTGTGTGTATCATTCCACACCAAAGAAGCTTGCACCTGCTCCAAACTTACTGTTTCTTTCCTTGCAGTAAAGTTTCACAAGGTTCTCGTACAAATCTGAAAGTGAGGTAAGAAGAAAGAGGCCTTTGTCTTCTTCCTCAACATCAACTTTCGCAGTTGATCCAAGCATCCCTAAACACGGCTTCCATTTCTTCAGGCTTCCATTACTCTCCTTTACCAAGAGCAAAACCGCCTCTCCCTTTAAACTGCTCAACTGAAAATTCCATGGTGAACAACAAATCTGGACCTCCAACGAACCAAAGCCCCCAACGATGCTCTGATACCAATTGTTGTGCCTTGGCCTGTTCGTTAGTGCGGAACCGAGATTCAGATTACAACCTCACCAAAATCACACACAGTTGAATAGTTTAAAATACAAGAAATAAAGACACCGAGAAATTTACGAGGTTCGGCAAAAACCTGCCTACGTCCTCGGAGAGATATTGCTCTTCACTATGAGAAAAACAGTACAAGTTATACATGAGTTAAATCGACATAACCCAATCCCATAACCCTTGTACACACACTCACAGAATTTTCCCAAGAGCCTCACTCTAGCCCAAGAGTTCTTTCACAAGAGATCTTTCACTCTAGCTCTCTTGATTTCTCTCACCCATACCCATGGTAGAGCCAAATGCTCACACCATCTCTTTTGGATGCTTTCCTTCTCTCATCCGTATCCTTATTTTGCCAAATGCTCTTTTTTATGCTTTTTTTTAATCCAAGCCTTCTCCCACAAAACATGGCTTTGAAAAAACCACAAGACATGGCTTTGAAAAAGCCACAAAACATGGAGCAATTTAAGCCACAAAACAAGGCACAAAACAAGCCACAAAACAAGGAAACATTTGGCCATTATCCAACATTTCATTCAGTTACAAAGTTGTAGAATCAAAATATCAATTTTATCAATTTACGAAATCACAAATATGTAGATTAAATTGCATGTAAAGAAATGTGTAAATAGAAAAGTATCAAATTGCAAAAGAAATGTTAACACAACACCACTACAATAATAAGAAATCTCAAATAATAACATCTACCACATATGATTTTTTAAAATGGATACCTGTAATAGATAACGTATAGCTTTTACTTGCTTACTGTTGTTAATGAGATACAAAACACAGCCAACAAAAGAAAACTAAACAGATACCAAAAGAAAGATTAAGCTCCCAATCAAGTATTTAAAGAAAGAGATGTAAAGGTAGTCAAATAACTAAAAAACATCAATGTTTCAAACTAATAACCATCACAAAATTATTCCACTCAAAGTCCCCTAAATAACACATCATGGGCATCCTGCCACAATTATCTGAGAATATATCATTGGTTACTGTTGAAAATATACTACATTATCTTGAATTGAAAGTACAAACAATGAAGAATGCACATGAAGAACACACAATTTCTTTGCAAAACAATTTTATAATGTTATAATGTTGAATTGGAAATTCAGAATGAACTTCATTAGTTCAATATGCAAAATTCAAGAATTTAATTACACTGAAAAATGAAAATCACGAAGCAACGAAGAAGCAAGCAAACTACAAAATTCAGGTACCGTTTGGTACGTGGGACGGGACGGAACAGAGTGGGACAAGGCGTTCCGTCCCACGTTTGGTGCGCCTAAAACGGGTGGAACGAGCTGTTCCACGGGACGAGTTTTGGGTGAATTTTCGTTCCGCCTCATCCCCCTGGAACGACTCGTTCCACATCTGTGGAACACAAAATTATAACATCTCCGTCTCCTTCTTCTTCCTCCTTGTTTCCATCCGAGGGCATCTTTGCTCCCGCTCCGTTCCGTTCTGTCTTGTCCCGTCCCGTCCCGTCTGCATACCAAACGATACCTCAAAGAACCAAACATGCCAGAACTGAAACATTAAAAATAGCATTTACCTATTTCAAAGATAAAAAATCCCAGATATCAGTATATTAGCACTCCCTGCAAAACACCAAAATCAGAAAATTAGAAAAATCTAATTTGATATCATTGTATCTTAAGAAACCACCAAATTTCCAATCAAAGAAAAAGTAATAAAAACCCCTGCATAAAATAATCAGAAGATAAAAGCTCAAATTTGTAAAGCATTTGTGCAAAGTACTTATTAGAGGAACTTACATATGGATGAAAGTGTTGGTCCCTTGTATCATGTTAGAGCAGCATTAGCTGGAATTTACGAATATAATACATTCTGAGCATTCGAATGATTCACTTTGCACAAAACCTAATCATCCAACTGTGCAGAAAAATAAAAAATGCACAATGATAACTTTGAATCTATAGTACTACAATAAAGAAGGGAGAAAAAGTTACTTATTACAACCCCAGTTTTTATTGGTGTCATTACCCCCAATCTTGTACTATATACCAAGGTACTGAAAACATACTGTTTCACATTTAATTACACTGTTTCACATTCAACTGTGCACACATAAAATTAGTATCAAATTTATTTCAATCATGGCTCAATGGTGTAAGGATTCTTTATCGTTGGTTTTAACTTCGACAAATTTTTTCATCATTACGGCTTTATTTTTTTCTATTGGATGGAATAGTACTTTTAGGGAACAAATAAAATTCACAATGTTGATGCTCATTGTTAGTGCAACAAACTTTTTTATTAGACATTTCAATTCCGCTTGAAGTAAAAGAACTATGGCTTCCTTGTATGTTTAAACTTTTCTGGGTGGTTCTAGTTGCTTTGCGCATTGTATTTACAAAATTACAACCCAAAGCAACAAATAGGTAGCTGGGTAAAAACAAAAGCAATCACTAATACCATCACATAAAATAAATGCAAACCAAGAATATGTAGAACAATATAAATAAGGAATTTCAAAACATTATAGCAGAAAATCAATTACATGCAACTTGTCTTTAAACACTCTTTAAATGTAGAAAACAAAACTAACCTTTTTTGTAGTAGCGATGATAAGGAATGAAAAACCAAAACAACACCTGCTAAAAAATACAAAAAAGAAAAGTCAAAAATGAAAAAAATAAAAATAAATCAATCTTCAAAACCATATGCAAAATAGCGGATTTGTGTCATCATCATTATCCTCACCATTATCATTATCATTACCCACTTGCAATTCCTTGCTGTCTGGTTTCAAATTACTCTTAATTCTCATCCGAGTTAATGGGTTTTGAATCGCCACCAACTTCTACAATTCCCAAATCACAAAATTCTAGTAAAGGATATGCCAAAACACAAATTCAAAATTCAATTTCTTTTTGGACAGGACAATAGAAAGATTGAGACTTTTTTTACTTCTACAGTTCTACACACTTTCGAGCTCTAAATTTTCTCGGAAACAAACAGAAAGTCAAAGAAGTTGTACCTGGTCCAAGAGAAGAGCAGTGCTAGCAGAGATCTCTGGTGAGAAACTTAATAAGATGGACCAAACCGTTGAACAAAGAAACCCAATGATACTAAAAGAACGATAATCAACCATAACAATTGTAGTTGTTAACAATAAATGTAAAAACCCAGAACCATTAACCTTCCTTAAAAATATGAACTATTGTCCTTATTACTATGTATTTAACCAGATCGCAAACAATCTCATTAGATCTCATGATATCATGAGGGGCCATAAATGAAGGAAGATTTGTGAAAAACAAGTTCATTTGAGCAACATCAACAACATGCAATTAACAATTAAAAGGCGGAATCATGTTTATATGCACTCAAAAACAAAACTTAACCCATGAACTTCAAAGCCTAGTAGATAGGTGAACCAAGACTCAACTCAAAACAAAGTGAGTTGAGAAATCAATACCTTTGTAGATTCCTCTTTGCATAAGCAAAGGC
Source organism: Pyrus communis (assembly GCF_963583255.1). NCBI lineage: Eukaryota > Viridiplantae > Streptophyta > Magnoliopsida > Rosales > Rosaceae > Pyrus > Pyrus communis. The sequence goes on from NC_084817.1 coordinate 7,385,178, forward strand.
TAATCACCCAAAGAGAGGGCCTTCATTCCTTGCATCTTAGATCCATGGATTTGGATGGATGAAAAGGTTTCTCCAAGTTCCCAAAATTGAGAACCTCTAAGTCTCCACACCAAGGTAAGATTGGAGAAGAAATGAGTGACCTTGAGGAAGTAAGATTGCTAGATGTTTTCCTCAAGAGTGGCCGGCCATTTTAGAGAGAAAGGAGAGTTTGTTCTTATCTTTACTCCTTAGAAAAACCCTAAGGATGAAATGGCTATAAAGATGTCTTTATACCACCTCACAATGGAGTGGCAAACTTGCAATTAAGCCAAGTTCACTACCCTCCTCTAAATGGCCGAATTTAAGGGGATTTATTGGGCTATTTGGGCCTTTGTGAATCATTATTCATTAAGTTGTCATACAACTTAAGTCAATGGACTTGACGTTCGAAGCCCATTGGGCCTTAAGGTCCAAAACTATCCCAAGGTCTTTAACGAACTTATTCGTTTGATTAATTAACATATTAATTAATCCTTGCCATAAATAATTAAACCATTTAATTATTCTTACTCATCTCTGTTGAATCTTCAATCTTTACCTTACACGGTGTACGATCCATTAGGTTCCTTTTAGCGAGGCAGTGGGCGATTCAAACTCTTTCAAATCGATTGTGAATTGGAACTTACTTTCAATTCTCCCGTTAGTGATAATACACTTTTAGGGCTTCCACAAACCATGGTTGACGCCTAGCAGCATGTCATGGTTACCCAAGCTAATCAGAAGAGGTGGAGATCCTATTCAGTTTTAGGATTACAAATGCAATACGGTCTTTCTCTAATACAATACTCTTGACCACATTGTTTGGTTTGATAGTTTATTCATGTCTACTATCCAATGTGAGTCTTGTGCTTATATGATTACCTTGAATGTGATTTGGAACACATTCCAACATCTCATTCATACTCTGGCCAGAGATTCTAAATCATATCATAGAGTATTCTCCCTCAAACAGTTTGAAGGTTAGAGATCCCTTGTTGCGCATTCACTTGCCTCCATGGCTAAGTGGCTTAACCCCAACGATGCCGTGGACACCCTCCTGATGGAGTGACTTTGACATAATCAAAGATTAAGGACCTAACCACAAGACAACTGTGATGCCTCAGGTCAAAAGACTAATTTGCATTATCCCAACCATGAGTTCTCATGTGACATGAATATGAGCACTCTTCGTTGATCGTGTTCAGTGAACTCATTCTCTATTGAGCACCTACGTACTTGTCTTGATGTCACACACACCAATGACTCCAGACTAGTCACTCTCCCTGAGAGAAGACATAGCACGTACTGATCTTAACGGACTGTCAATGCCCAATTGACAATCCTATGATCAGGAACGTTTAGGATGTGTCAACGAAAGAATGGTCTCATGAATCTAACTTCTTTAGATCGCATTCTTCCAATCACATATTCCTTGGACTTATCGTTTAAGCATATAACATTTATATGAGACGGCTCAAACAATAATCTTTGCCCTTAATATTAAACTAGATTAGTTTAACATGTGAAATGTCCATAAAGTATCATCATATGATTGGTTTTAGGGCACATTTCCAACAATAAACACATGCAATTATCAAGAAGTTAATTCTCCAATTTCTAATCACAAATTCCAAACATAAACAACGGAGTGCAAGGGATAAGAACATTTGGACTGATGAACGGAATAACTAATGTGATGAAAATGCTCAAACCTTACCAACAACGCTGCAACTCCTGAAAAATCATAGACTCGTCTACGAATAAACCCACACGCAAAATCTGGTTTTACTAGGCAAACCGTGGACAACCCATTGCAATTTACTGCAAAACAAAATTGTTAGTATATCCAAAACACGATTAAAACCCACAAATCCATCACCAAAATAAATAATTTCCCTAACAAAATTAATCAAATTAACAACTTTTTCAACCTGATATATAGATACACAACGACATGTATAAACATATCAGAGATATAGAGAGAGAAAGAGAGAGGTAGAGGTAGAGAGAAACCTGATGGTGTTGATGAACACTGGAGAGTGAGAAAAGAAGAGGACAACTGGAGGTTGCTAAAAGAGATTAAGTACAGTGAAAAATTAAATATTTGACTTCTGGGTACTTGAGAAGAAGTGAGATTTAGTTACCTGTGTAAGGAGAGATTGGGAAATACTCTGAAACCCTTGATCAGCAATCGCAAGATCAGGAAGAAAAAAAACCTTGGAAACCAATTTTATGACCTTCCACATAGCGCCGAGAAATCTAGGTTTACAGGGATGCAATAATCATCTGAAAACAGAGAACCCAAACAAAATCTCAAATAAAAAAAAATTTAAAAAAAAAAAAAGAAAAGGAAAACCACGATCACAAAACCCCATATTTGACCCCAGATGTAAGATCGGAAGAACTCACCAAGAAATGCTATCCTTTATGGGTAAAATTTTTTTTCGAATCAAACCAAAAGCGTTTATTGGTTGGGTGGTTTTTCAGCAAAACGGAGAAAGTGAAAGAGAGAAGTTGAGGTTTGAGAGCGAGAGAAGGGTGAGAGAGAGAGAGAGAGAGAAACCTTCTTGCATGCTTGAGAGAGAGCTCGGCTTTTCCATCCGTCTTTCCTTCCCGACGAGCAACACGTGTATAGGAGTCTGGAACCAAACGCAGTACCTGACTTTTCCATTGTATTGAAGCGGACTAACGCGTGGATCTCTCGGGCAAGTTTGCCATTTAACTGTACCAAGCAGGTAAGACCACGGGAAACAAAGTACACAGCAAGGGGCATTTAAACCATTACACTGCTCATGAACAGTGTTTTTCACCGGATTTTAGTATATATAGAATATACTATACGTACTAGCATATTTTAAGAAACACTTCAATTTTTCATACACATTTCAATCATTTGTAAAATTACACATTTTTTGTAACAGCCTGTTTCAAAAAAGAAAGTGTTATTGACACTCCTAAAATTTAATTCTACACTCCTCACAAGTGTATTTTTCTTTTCAAATATAAAAAATTTAGAATGTAGAATGAGAATTTTGAAATACCAATAATAATTCCCTTCAAAAATATAAAGTAAAGTATTATTTTGCCTTGTGTTGGGTCTATCCATCTGAGCCAAGTCCTTGGGCTGTGTCATCACTCACAAAGCCCGGCCCACACATCTTCTTTCTTTCCCCTCACACGTGACCCCCACCTTTTCTCCCTCATTTTTCTGAAAATTAATCTCTCTAGAGCTCCGAGAGCTCCCATCCTTCTTCCCTCTTCGAAACTGTAACTAATCGAAAATCTCTCAACCCCAAAACCTTAATCCCTGAGACGAGAGGAACTTACCTAAACCTTTGCATGCACCATCGGGGCAGTGGGCAGTGATCTTCCATGGAACATGAGAACCTTGAGCTCTAGTTTTCCATATCAGGTGAGATTCACTTCTTCCCTTCCTTTCTAGACTCTTAATGGTTATTGAAATGGTGATTGTGTTGAATCTGATCTCGAGCTCGTGTGTCTAAGCCTGATTCTTAGATGAGAATTTCGTGTGGTGATGTTTTGATTGCAGAAAACACCCCTGGAAATTTTCCCAGTTTTTCCGGCGCTTAACTCGATTTTCAGGCCGTTCTCAGGCCATTCTCCGGGCACGGTTTGGCTTATTAAGGGTATACTTCTGTTCATTGCTCTTTGGTCTTCATTTTTGTTATGAATTTGGTTGAGTTTTAAGTCTAAATAATCGGGAGGAATTTCCGGCCAAAAAGCCGGTGTTCTTCTTCGAGGGGTCCGGTGACCCACGAGTAACTCGGGTCCAACCGACCCGCATGCCAACTCAGCCCAGAGCTCAAATGGTTTGTTTAGCCCACAACGGGCTAAGCCCAGCCCATTTAGTTATAATCTAGGCCTCAGATTTTAAATGGATTAAGCCCAATACCCAAGCCCATATGTCTAAACCCAAAACCCAGGCCCAACGAGCCTAGACCCGAGCCTAGATCCAACCCGACCCGGGTCTGCCACCCAAATCCACAATCGGCACGTGGGCCAAGCATGGTGGCCGGCGCGTGGAGCACACGCTCCTGTGCTCCACCGCTGTCCACGATGGCAACCACAGCGGCACCGACGCACTTTTCGATGACCTATCTCGGCGCGTGGGGTAACCCAAGGTTCCTCCTTAGGTTATTCAACGTTCCGAATTCGCTATCCGTTTTTTCAAATTTTAGAGTGCTAGTAGAGTTTTACTAAATGGTTTCTAATTGTGGTTTAGTGCATCGAGTGGGAGTAACACCATCCTTGTTAACTCGAGCAGCTCTGGGGCAAAAGAAGACTTGTGAGTGGACCCCTTCATAACTTGCATGGTTTTGTAAAATGTTAGGTTTGCATGCTGATAGGGATTTTTACCACGTGCCAAAATAGGGATAAAAATACTTGCAAGAGTACAAGGTTATCTTAGTATAGCAACTCAAGCAAGATTGTTCTTGTGACAACCCGTTCCAAATTTTACGTTTTTATTTTATTTTAAAAGCATGAATTTACGAAAATGCCATAGAGGCAAAAGATTTTGACTTATGTTGACCATCGTCTAGAGAGATGTATGACTTATTCTTTTAACATATTCTCGTAGTACTCGTTGGTGTGAACGTATAAGCAAAAGCCGTTTGCGAGTCCGGATTATAACGGTATAGTTATGGACGTTTGAAAATGGTTATTTAAAGTTTAGTTATAAATTATTTGAATTCCCACCTTATGGGAATAGTGGACCAATTAAATTAAAGGGACAAAGAACCAATTAGATGAGAGGAGGAAAGCCTTCAGCCAATCAGAAAGAAAGAAGAAAAAAAAAAAAAAAAAAAAAAAAAAAAAAAGCTCCCAGCTTTCCCGTGCAGTTTTCCCCTCGCGACCCCCCATTTTCCAAGGCCTATTTCCGCCAACTCCGATGGATTTTTTCGACACCACCACCACCATCTTGAAGCTCTCATTCCCCTCTACCAAACCCACTCAAGAACCACCTTGATTAACCACAGTATGTGGCGGTTTGAGGCCACGAAAGTTGGCTGTTCTCCCGGTGCTCCGAGCACCCTTTTTTATTTTCCGGCAAATCGGCAAAGTGATGGCCGATGCCACCACTTGGGCTTTGTAGCCCATCATCCCAGGAGCAAAATCCAACCAACCTTGACCCCGTTGGACCACCGTAGACGACGAATCGACGTCGGGAAGTTTTAGGCATCCGCCGGCTTTGTGGGAAAAATTGACCATCTTCCGTCCACTTTTGAACTTCATGGCAGGTATGTGTCCATATCTTTTTCAATCGGACCATAAATGTCTCAGAATACAGTTGGTAGATGCCAAAACGTGTGCATTTTTCATATTTATCTTGGTTGTGTGAAAAGTTATTGATTTTACATTGTAAATGGGGTGCAATTGTAGTATACTATGGCTGCTTTTAATCACCACACTCTTTTCATTCTTTCCCTTTTTTCAATGGATCAGACAATTTGGTTCTAAGATTAGTACGTAGTTATGTTTTTTTCATCTTGCAGATTTATGAACAAGGATTGGTTATTTCTCTATGGTGATTGTGTGGGTGAAGTCGGTTTCCTTTCTCCACTTTATACTGATTTCATTTAAGTTCATCTATGCCATATAATTGCTTTGGGAGTTTACTGGAATTTAATTTAATTCCTCTGTATTTCATATTGTTGTTCGTCTCTCTTTGCACACTTCCCGCTTACAATTGAGATCAAATTGGTATGGTCAGATTTTTCGGGGAAAACCTTTTCTCTTCGTCCCTGCTCTATATTTTCATGTTTTAATTGTCTCTTTTCTTTTTTATGTTTCAGATAGAAATTATGGGTACTCTATACGGAAAGAAAGTTATCCAGATAAACATAGAAAACGGAAGTGACTACTTGATTTCTATGGCAACTGGAAGCGGCAAGTCTTATATTTGCTTTGTATGACATTTTATTTTTTGTTTGATGTGTATAATTTAATGAAATGCCTGCGAAAAACAATTATGTTGCTTGTTTGGTAGACTTTTTCTACTAAATAAAATGTTTGACAAGAAAAATTCTGAGCAAAAGATGTCTGTCATTGAGAAATCCTTCTCTTTGCATTCTTTTTTATGGAGAACTTCTTTGCATGGATGGCTGCCGTTTCAAACTCTTCTGGTTAGATGAGTTGTACTTGCTTTACTCTTTGTAGATATAACATGAAATTTAGACATACACTTTATGCATGTATAGGTAAAAACTAAAAGAGAGAATTTATCGTTTTTATAGCTTAATCCTAATGTGGTCGTTCCTACTTTTAGGTTCCTTTGTGATTCTGATGCATTAAAGTTTTAGAACAAACACCAGCGGAAAAATTGTTATATAGCTTTTTGCCTTTTAATTGGTGCTTTGGTTGAACCTGGTGCAGGATTTCTTGCATCTGTCATGACCAGAACCTCACCTTCAATTGAGTATGCCTACATGCCCTTTGATTTGAGTGAAAATTTATGCTCCAAAATAATAAAAGAGTAGCATGGCATACTATGGTTCATGGACTTTAGGTACTATGGTTCATGGACTTTAGGTAGGAACTTGCACCCAAAATCTCATGTTGATTGACGATTATATGAATAACATGTAAGTCATTACTTCATGTACAGTAAACACGAATAACATATAAGTCATTACTTTATGCAAAGTAAAAACAAAAAACATAAGAAATTTTTAGGATGTGCATGATATAAAGTATCTCCCTTGCACAATGCATTAATTAGGAATTACAGAATATGACAACATTGAATAGTATAAGAACTGCAAGAGTGGACAGGTAGAAGAGAAAAGGGGGAAATTACACAGTGGAATAATGCCAACATTGAATAGTATAACCTTGGAATCGTGGACGAAAGACAAAAGAGGGAATATGCAACCCAAGAGCTGAGGACTGAACCGTGAGGGTGGGGCGGGAAGACTCGGATCGATGTGATACCAAGAAAGAGGTACGCCGTGCATAAGTTTGTGAAGAATAATATAGTTGATCATTAGCATTCCTTATTGATCTACTAATTAATGAAAAATAAGTCCAAAACAGAAATATATGGCTATTTAGTAATTTTTTTATTAATTTATAGCTGATGCTAAAATCTGGGGATTTAGTTCGATCCGAGGCTAGCTTAGGAACAGGGTAATTCTATAACTTTGACATAGTTTTGTTTGGGGTGATTTCGTTGAGAGTATAAATCTCATGTCGGGGAATTGAAATCCTTGCACCTCTCTATCTAAGATGTTGAGACTCTTCCCCTATTCCTTTTAACAATATCAAGATCAACAACGTGCAACACCTTTCTTTAGCAACAAAGCTCATTTGACATATTGCCATATCAGGCCACATTAAGAGACAAAGTTTTTGCTTTAGCTCTAATGGACTTGTAGTTCAGTTGATTAAGATCATTCAACTCCTGCACTTGAGGTCCCAAGTTCAATTCCGCCTCCCCATTCGCTTGAATGAAGAAAGAAGAAAACCAAAGTTTAATTTGAGTATTTTTATTTTTTGCTTATATAACAAAAGCAGGCCAGGTAGAGGATTGGTTAAAGGACAAGTAATTGTTGAGTATGACTTATAGGATCAATTAGCTAATTGACTGTTGATCTGTCAAGATTAGTTTTCTGTTTCCGTTCATATGTGGTAAAAAAAATCATCAGTTAATCAGCCAGACATCACCGATATGCGGCCTAAGGATCCGAAGGTTCAAACTGCAGTCTCATTCACTCTAACAGAAGAGTTTAAGAAAAAATGAAAAACCTAAATATATGAAAGTGGAACATTCATTACAATATTTAAAATTTAGAAATATAGGATTATTGTTCACCGTGACTTGAAAGGTAAGAGTGGGATTTCATGCATTTGTGATGAAGCAGCACCACCATCCACTGCAGGCCCTCTATCAGTTGAGCTTGAAATAACATCCCACGGCTCAACTGATTCAGTCCTGACATATTCAACCTCTTCGTAATTCTTTCCACCATGAGAAGTAGCCTTTCCGGCCATTTGAACCCACTCCAGCTCTGCCGTGACCTCTCTCATTGTAGGGCGTTTTCGTCCACTTAAATTCAAGCACCTCCTTGCAAGGTTAGCAACTATTGCGATATCTGCTTTAGACCCTCCCTTCACAACTTGAACATCAAGAATGTCAGACAGACGATCTTCCTGCATCGAAATAATGAAGTATGTAGCAAGACTTCTGCCTTGTTCTTGTGACCGGCTAAAAGAAATTGGTTTTTGTCCCGTTAACAGCTCAACAAGAACCACTCCAAAGCTATACACATCACTTTTATCCGTAAATTGGCTTGACTGGAAGTATTCCGGGTCCAAGTAACCAAATGTGCCATGTACAAGTGTGGTAAGGTGAGTTTGGTCAATGGCAACTGATCTTGAAGTTCCAAAATCGGCAACTTTCGCTCTGTATTTTGCATCCAAGAGTATGTTGGTAGACTTGATGTCCCTGTGATAAATGGGAAGGGCAGCTGAGGCGTGTAAATAGAAAAGGGCTCCCGCAATTTCTGTGGCAATTCGTAAACGAATTTCCCATGTAAGTGGAAACTCCTCTTTCTGCTCATGGATATACTGGGAAAGTGTTCCATTCGGAATAAATTCATAAACCAAAAGCGGAACTTCAGTCTCCAAGCAGCAACCCAATAGTTGAACAACATGTCTGTGGTTGATTTGTGAAAGAATTACAACCTCATTGATGAAAGCTGAAAGTTGGCTTTCATCAATAATTGTGGACTTTTTTACGGCAACAATTTTACCATCAACCAACATGCCCTTGTACACAGTACCTTGGCCTCCATGCCCAAGAATTCTATCGACGTTGAAATTGTCGGTAGACTTCTCCAACTCCTCCGACTTGAACAACTTGATTTTATCCACATTACCTTCACCTGGAGATAATTGTTGCTCTAATAATAAACCACCATTTCGTTTGAAGAAAACTTGCTTGCGTTTTATGTTCTTCCTTTTCTTCAGGACTTTGTGTATCCACCATGCGCTGATAAGCAGTAACAGTAACAATAGTCCCACGCCCGCACCAAGACCTGCGTAACGTTAAATTGAAGTTTTGTAGATTACTCTAGGATAACTCACTTCCGTATCGGTACTTTCGAGTCCTCTCGGTGTAGGATTCATTCTTTTATTCATTTAATTTTATATTATTTTTTTTAGTGTTCCAGATTAGATGTGTGCTCTGAACACGTCCTTTAAATGCATATTCATTATATTTTAAATTTATAAGTCTTATCTATTCCTTGTAACTAAACGATAAAAGAGATAATAAAATAAATAAATAAAAGAAGAGTAGACGATTATCATCAAGATGAGTGGGTGGAAAAAGGGAGGAAAAAGGGATTGGGGAAAATGGGAGTGCAAATGGAAGAAGAGGAATAAAAAAAAAAAGAATAAGGGGGAAAAAGGAGCAGTCAAAAGACAAAAGGGGGTAAAAAGGAAAGAGAACAGGGAAGAAATTGCGGGACGAATTTGGTATACATTTATGGTTAAGGTTTCTACCATGCCCATACCTGGCCATTATCACTGGAGTAAACCAAGAACACCATGAATAAAGTAGTAGACCAAGTCACATGAATAAAGCAATAGAGACCATTTGATTTGGTATTGTCAAATAATATATCTATTTCTATGTTCATTCTGTTACAATGTTGTTGTAGTAGTTTAATCAGATACAATATAAGCTTGCACTTTTTATCGGTGGTGTGTCGGCGATACTTAAAGTAAAACAAACTAATATTTTAACTATAGTTAACACTAGAAACTATTTCATGTGTTTATCCAGGATTTTAATCTTTGGTTTACAATTTGAAATTTGTGCTTTTCAAGTTTTTGGCTCAAAAAATTATGCCTAAATGAAATCAGTATTGTTCTATAGTGTATTCGGTATTCATTTCTTCTTAATCATAAATTTAATTAGCTGAATATTAATTACCTTAACACTTTCCTCCATGTTAACTATCAATTTACAAACTTAACAACCCTTCACAAACTCACATTTCAACCAACGTTTTTTGACACCCTAGAGGACAACTTTAACCTTTGAATTACAACTACATTGATTCTTACAATTACTACATTACCAGGTCAAAAATGAACCATCTGTTATCCCTATATGTTTGTACCTTGCTGTAAATATGATGGATACACATACATGTCTGTAAAACTTTTTACAACTTTTATACATACATTTTTAAAAGCCGCAGCAATGCATGGGCACAATTACTAGTTACATCTATGTGGAAGGCGTCCATTCTTTATTAAGAAAACTGTAATACCCTGAAAATTTAAAAATATGAATAAGATATTCATAATTATGAATATGCGGAAAGAATCAAGAATTTATATTAATTTATTTGAGTTAGCTTCCATCTTTTATATCCCAAATACACCCAAGAGATGCACATTAACAGGGATACGAGGCCTACGCTGATTCCTACATATCCAACAAATTAATTGTAAACCCTGGTAGTTATAACCATCTTTTTTTTATCACATCCCTAACGAAGTTTGGATTCTTTAAAAGCATGTAGAAAAGCATTGAATCACTTGTTAGTATATATGTGTATGCTTACCAACGACAATTGGGATAACAAAGTTCGGATCACGGGTGCAACCTTCTCCATCTTTTCTACCATCACCATGGTACCCCTTGTGGCAAGAACAAGTATGGTTTCCCTCTGTATTTATACATTTTTCCTTGCATGTATTGAGGTCTGGATCCTTACATTCATCAATGTCTGCAAAAACAACATAAACCATGCTCAGGAATTAAGCATATTATTTTAATTAGTAGTACTAATAAAGTGAAATAGAAATACCGTAGCAGTCATTTAGGTATGGATTCCCTTGGTAACCGTCCTTGCACTTGCAGCGATACCCGTATCCATTCTCGAAATCATTACACGTGGTGTTGCCCTGGCAAGTGTAACTCATCACTTGTTTCTTCTCAACGTTGGTGCATGCCTCATTTCCAACGGACCAATCGAGTACCACCGGAAGTGTTGCATTTATCAAATAATCCGACCACAACATAGTTCGGTTGAAGTTGAACTTGCCCTCTTGGACAACGAAGGCAAAGCTGCAAAGATTAAAGGAGGACACATTCGTATGATTATTATAACTCCGTGCACTTACTTCGAAAGAAGTCATTCCTTGAGCAATGGGTGTTTTACAACAGCCGATACCAGTGCAAGAACCATTGACAACGTAGTCAATGCTGTCACACATTGTAATGCACCCACCAGTGTACCCGTTGTTTCTATTTTCGTATCCCAGAATGTACGCATAGGTGTCACAACCAACTGCGACAAACACGTTGTCGGTGTTTGATATGAAGAATTTGGAAAGAGCAAGAGAGTTGGTGAAGCCGGCCCTCAGCTGGCCTGATTTTTCGAAACATTGTACGGCTGGGTATAGGGTAATGTAAAGCTTCCCATCCACGGATATGTTTGTGACTTCAACCGAATCACTCTTTCCAAGAAATGGTTTTGGGGGGTCATAATGTTTGCTATTACAAGTAATGAGGAAATCCTCATTTAAGTAACAGCCCTCTTTTGTACCAAATGGATATGGGATTTTAACATTCCCACACATGTATTGACAACCCGGCTTCACTTCTTCTTGACCGGGAGGAGGAGGAGGAGAATGAAGAGGTGGAGAGGTTAAATATTGTGTTTGGGCTGAAGTGGCTGCTGCTAATAGTACCTCTGTTACTATTAGGAGGATGATAGGTTGCAGAAGCACTTTTTGTTTGCTCATGGTCATGGCTTCTAAGTTTTTGTTGTTGAAAAAAATGAGATGTTTTCGTCCTTTTATTGGCAGGGAGGAGGAAGACTTGGAGAGGAGACTAGTCAATTGATTGAGCAAACCTTGCAGAGGATACCTGCCATAACTTAGTTATGACGTGTTGCTAATTCTTTCGCGGACCTGGTTCATTTTCAAAATCAGACAAAATAAAATAAATATCTAAACCTTGCAGAGGATACCTGCCATAACTTAGTTATGACGTGTTGCTAATTCTTTCGCGGACCTGGTTCATTTTCAAAATCAGACAAAATAAAATAAATATCATCAAACAATGTAAGTCTAAGGAGAAAACATTACCTAGCTAGTATATCTACATTACACTAACTATATGCTAACCATTACAACTCGGGACCGTAATTATCACGTCCTCAATCTCTACGGAACTTGAGACTTATTCAATGTACGTATCTTCCAAATGGATCTGTAACTATACATGTTAATGAAGCCAAAACGTAGTTCTACAAGTCATTACTGGGAATCAAGGTGGTTGAAAGAGTCCACCATAATTAAGGTGGTTGAAAGAGTCCACCATGACTTATGGCTTGGTGAAGAAGCACAACCAGTGGCTATTCAAAACTAGATGTATGAGTCTTAGAGGGCCTACTAATAGAAGTTTCTTTCTGTTTTGTCCAGGTCAATCACTAAAATCACTGTCCTTGCTTAAAGACATGACTAATCGCCACTTAGTACTACAATATAATGATATTCATTTTCATTTGTAAGTAAGAGGTCCTAGGTTCGTTGTCGTCAAAGACGAATTTGAACCACATTTTTATGGCAAGCCTATTATAAAGCTTATCTCACTACTTTAGTGTAGATATATCGTTTGTTAAAAAAAAAAAAAGACATGACTAGTTGAGTCTATTTAGTAGCTATACCTGCCAAAGCTGTTGCAATCATTACTAATGTTAGGGTTTTGTTTGGTGTATCAGATTGGAATACTCACTAGATTTTATGTTGAATGAAGAACTGAATGTAAACTTCTAAACTGTCTATGTTGAAGGTAAAAAGATGAATTAGTCACAAACTTTGAATAAGGGATTGGAAATCAATTATGCTAGTTGATATGTACTAGCTGATCAACCAAAGAACTTAAATTTCTGCTGGGCCAACGTAAATTGCGATGGGTTTTTTATCATCGTGTTTCATTCGTTTTTGAAGAATTCAAACGAAGTCACTTTTAATTAGTCTTTAGTCTAGTAGTCGTTTTCACTTGAGACGGAGTATTTTCTCGGTGGAATATCGTCGCAAAATGTTACCTACGGAGGAGGTGAACATACGAGTTCCGGGTATGATACCATGAGGAATTACAATATACCATTACCAGCAGGAAGTGGTGGGAGATGACCGGCTACATGTGGTGAACAACCCATTCTATTTTCTGTATACAGGGATTCAATGCTTTTCCTAGCTAAGGTTACTGAGTCTCTTCTACGAGGAACCCTAGTTCTTTTCTTTTTGGTTTGCTTTGGTTTTCTTTTTGGTATGCATGAGGCGATCTAATCAGACGCAGAGGCCCTCCCTAACATAGTTAGTAAATTCGTGTGCATAGGTATAATATACTATACGTACTAGCATATTTTAAGAAACACTTCAATTTTTCATACACATTTCAATCATTCGTAAAATTACACGTCTTTTGTAAAAGCCTGTTTCAAAAAGGAAAGTGTTATTGGCACTCCCAAAATCTCATTCTACACTCCTCACAAGTGTATTTTTCTTTCCAAATATAAAAAGTTTAGAATATAGAATGAGAATTTTGAAATGCCAATAACAATTCTCTTCAAAAATATAGAGTAAAGTATTATTTTGCCTTGTGTTGGGTCTATCCATCTGACCCAAGTCCTTGGGCTGTGTCATCACTCACAAAGCCCGGCCCACACATCTTCTTTCTTTCCCCTCACACGTGACCCCTAACCTTTCTCCCTCATTTATCTGAAAATTAATCTCTCTAAAGCTCCGAGAGCTCCCATCCTTCTTCCCTCTTCGAAACTGTAACTAATCGAAAATCTCTCAACCCCAAAACCTTAATCCCTGGGACGAGAGGAACTTACCCAAAACCTTTGCATGCACCATCGGGGCAGTGATCTTCCATGGAACATGAGAACTTTGAGCTCTAGTTTTCCATATCAGGTGAGATTCACTCCTTCCCTTCCTTTCTAGACTCTTATTGGTTATTGAAATGGTGATTGTGTTGAATCTGATCTCGAGCTCGTGTGTCTAAGCCTGATTCTTAGATGAGAATTTCGTGTCGTGATGTTTTGACAGAAAACACCATTGGAAATTTTCCCAGTTTTCCGGCGATTAACTCGATTTTCAGGCCGTTCTCAGGCCATTCTCCGGGCACGGCTTGGCTTATTAAGGGTATACTTCTGTTCATTGCTCTTTGGTCTTCATTTTGTTATGAATTTGGTTGAGTTTTAAGTCTAAATCGGAATCGGGAGGAATTTCCGGCCAAAAAGCCGGTGTTCTTCGTCGAGGGGTCCGGTGAATCACGAGTAACTAGGGTCCACCCGTCCCGCATGCCAACTCAGCCCAGAGCCCAAATGGTAGCCCACAACGGGCTAAGCCCAGCCCATTTAGTTGTAATCTAGGCCTCAGATTTAAAATGGATTAAGCCCAATACCCAAGCCCATATGTCTAAACCCAGCCCAACGAGCCTAGATCCGACCCAACCCGGGTCTGCCATCCAGATCCACAGCCGGCGCGTGGAGCACACGCTCCACGCGCCTGTGCTCCACCACCATCCACGTTGGCAACCACAGCGGCGCCGGCAACTTTTCCGGCGCAATTTTCGACGACCTATCTCAGCGCATGGCGGCGGCACATGGGGTAACCTAAGGTCCCTCTTTAGGTTATTCAATGTTCCGAATCCACTATCCGTTTTCCCAAATTCTAGAGTTTTATTAAATAGTTTCTAATTGTGGTTAAGTGCATCGAGTGGGAGTAACACCATCCTTGTTAACTCAAGCAACTTCGGGGCAAAAGAAGACTTGTGAGTCGACCCCTTCACAACTTGCATGGTTTTGTAAAATGTTAGGTTTGCATGCTGATAGGGATTTTTACCACTTGCCAAAGTAGGGATAAAAATACTTGCAAGAGTACAAGGTTATCGTAGTATAGCAGCTCAAGTAAGGTCATTCTCCACATGGATTGAATGAATAATTTATGTTAAACCAAATCTTAATTAATTATTTGAAAACAAAGTTTGGAAAATGTGATTTTATGACCTAAAAAAATTAAAAAACGAATTTAATTAAAAACAATTAAATAAATTGAGAAAGTAAAGAAAACAAAAGAAAATAGTTTTGAAAATAAATTTGAGTACTAGGGTTCCGCCGTCACCTTAAAAATCCTATGTAGTTCTTCCAATTACTTATGAATTACCCATGCATATTTTGAAGGTTAGGTTTTCTTAAAGTATGCCCTACTTGGAACTTCCAACATAGAACGTGCATCTAACATGCAACCCGTCCGTGGCATCCAGATCCAATGTGAACATGCAAGACTCATTAAGTTTTGTGAAAACTTTTTGAAAAACCATATAACCTTTAAGACGTGTTGTCCATCCTAAGAAGTTACACATATTAACCACAAAAAGCCAGCGCCAATTTCAGGGACAACCCTCCGCCAAAATTACATCAAATTACTTTTCTAAATATCCTAATGGTGGCCAATCATTAAAACACTTAGATAGTATAAACACGGTGATTAATAATTTAAAACTTGCATGCATAATATCATAAGCAAATTGAAAAGAAACTACATATTCTTGCTAAGGCTCATGGCCTCACCTTAGCAAAAAAAAATTAGTTACGAACAATCATAAAACAAAATATTATTAAAAACATGGATAGAAGACACCTTGAAAATAAACTTGAATCGTCAAAGCCTAGCAAACTTCTCCAAAATCTTATGCATTCTTCTCCTCTCTCCTCTTTTTTTTTTCCAAACCCTAATGGCTAAAAAGCCTTATTTATACTACTACAAAATAAAACTCTAAAAGGTCTTAGAATAAAACTAGGAAACATAACAAAATAATAAAACAGAAAATAAAAGGTTTCCTATTTGAACTAAAATTTGGACTTCTCAGAAAATCTATCTTTTGACCGATCAAATCAACTCCGATTTGGTCCCAAAATGTATCTTTTTACAGTTTGAGACGTTCCCAACAAATCCTCAGAAGGAATCTTCTTTAAAATATGACATATTGACCTTCAAAATACCCAAAACGTCTAGAAACATCAATCTAGGAAAGCTGTGCGCTGGGTCTTTATTTCATTTCCATGGTCAAACGGCTTGGTAGAAAAATCTGAAACTTTGATATAATCATCTTGAAAGACTCATGAACCTCCTCCAATTAGAATCACTCTAAAATTCATCTGTTTAATCACTTTTTACTCCAAAGGAAGTCGAATGTCCTACATTAAAAATACATAATAAAGTATCAAAGTTCAACCAAAATAACCAATAAACTAGAACTAAGAATAGGGTAAAATATATGGTATAATATGGACTCATCACATGCATTATAATTCTCATAAAATGAGCATGTTTTCTATTATGTTTTATGAATCCTATATCCATGCTTTTAAAATATTAGGATTTATCAAAATCAGGTTTACTAAAGGATATGAATGATCGGATTCTCGTGTATGAAATTCTATTGCTTTATTCAACATAGTTTTGAGATATGTTTTGGGTATATATCTAGCGGGTTATCATACAACACATCCACACAACACAAGTATTAGATGTCTATGGCCATAGGACACAGTGATGAGGAGTGAGATATATATATTATACCCCCAGCTTCACTGTCGAAAGTTGTGTCGGATAGCTTCACTAGCCACGGCTAGTGTTGGTGTGTGATGTTATAGATTCTTCTCCAGCGTAACCCGGAGTCGTACAGCTTCACCTTTGGGTGATGGGGCCTACCATGTTTCTTCACTGGTGTAACCCAGTGTCATACAACTTCAACCAATGGACAAGTATTGCCTTCGGGCGACTATGATACCCCTAGAAAGTATAGTATTTTTGAGATTTATGGATTTGCTTTCAGGTGGTGATAGTACCAGTGTTGAACATTTATTTTTACGTACATGTTTTATGGATGTATTTTGACACATCCCGACCCAGAAAGTCCACTTGGATCCTGAATCGAGTTGTGCTGGCCGACACCTGGAATGTGACGAAGCCATAAAATGTGATAGTGTATAAAAAGTGAATGAATTTGAATCTAAAAGTGTCTAAATACCAGAGTGCGCTACGAGTGGGAGCGAACCCATTTCACACGCGATGTCAGAGCATAAGTAAGGTACAGTAGTGTGAGTAAGAATCATACCCTCAAAAATATCCATCAATACTAAGATTACCCACAGATTCTTGTCGATACAAACTCAGCAGTTAAAACCTGGAGGGCACCAAACAGAAGGTGTGAGTAAGCAATAAAACCAAGCTTCCCAAAGTTACTACCTCTCAAAAAGTAATGCCCCTAAATGTAAAACCCGTATCGTTTTCCATAAGACAGTACAACATATACACATATATCCAAACCATACTCAGAAATGACCAAAACCACGGTTTGCCATCAACTCCACCATACATTAATAAGTAGGCCAAATGAACTAAATCAATACAAAGTGATATATCAGTCAGAGTCATCTAAAATGACTTGTACATCTTATCCATATCTCATCAATCATGGCTAGCATATAAATCGGAGTCACCTATAGTGAGCTGTACGACTTATCCATATCTCATCAATCCTGACTAGCATATAAGTCGAAGTCACCTATAGTGACCTGTACGACTTATCCATATCTCATCAATCCTGGCTAGCATATAAGTCGGAGTCACCTATAGTGACCTGTACGACTTATCCATATCTTATCAATCGTGGCTAGCATATAAGTCGGAGTCACCTATAGTGACCTGTACGACTTATCCATATCTCATCAATCATGGCTAGCATATAAGTCGGAGTCACCTATAGTGACCTGTACGACTTATCCATATCTCATCAATCCAGGCTAGCCAATAGCTCAATAAGTATACATGCACACGAGTTGGAACCACCTAAAGTGGTCTGTACGACAGGACTGGGTGTAAATAAATACGCTCAAGTGCTACGATCACGTGAAGACTGGGCGAATAATCGCGGGTCACCTACGAGTCGGAACCACCTAAAGTGGTCTGTACGACAGGACTGTGCACCTACCTTGAATCCAAGGTGAGCGTAAGGTGCGGGAGGTGAACATCACGTGAAGGACTATGCCCTGGCCACGAGCGGGAGCACTAACACCGGGGTGCAGGTTTATGAGCTCTCAATGCATCTCAATATAACATGTGCAACTCATGGCAACCAGTACGACAGTATCGAAGTTGCCTAATTCATAACTGTAGTCATGCTATAACGCAATCGATTCAACTATTACCATAAACTCACCTGAACTTACCTGGGTGTCCTGAGTTCACCTTTGCACTTGAAAGCATTCCCAATAATTATATGCAAGTAATATACATATGGATATATCATGATGCAATCTACTACTTAACCATGTCGTAGCATTTTCAATTATAAACAATATGGTGTGAAGTGTACAATCAGTAACGCCCTACTCCCAAACTACTTATTTTCAGGGATAATTATCCATGACAACCCAATTAACTCTAATTTAACTAACTAATTCACAAAACTAAAACTTGCCTTTACAAATTTCCTTCGCATTACTCAATTTCCCAAGCAAGGCTTTTGTCTCAAATATTTTATGGTTGCATCTAACGTCTCGTTAGACTGCCTACGTACCCTAGACAGGGATCAAGCCATTCGTAGTTCATATAGTACTTCAAGCATTCACAATAAATATGTATGAAAGTAATATGCCTAATCAATTTAAAAGTGTCGATAGAACTCTCAATAATATGTACGATAAAAAGGAAAAGATGCACTCACTTGGAGTCCACGCTATGATTCTCTAGCGCACGCATCGAGGCATCCTGAATGATTGGTCCCTGTGACCAATTATCAAATCACATCTCAGAACTCTTATCCGTAGAATATGTAATTCACATAAAACACAACCTCAACGACATTCTAAAATAGTTTGATACCCATTGACCACAAGTCAACCGTCGATCAAAGATCGACGGTAGGGTTTACAACCCTGTATAACTTGACCCGAAAGATCCGCATATCAGATTTCCAATCCGTAACTCCCAACGATCCACAATATGTTTCTAAAATAACATATTAAAATTTCATTACGATCCAACGGTCAGATCTCCGCCAATTGCCTAAAACAAGTGGCCGTGAACATTTATTTTACTAACTTACAAATCCAATTCAGGAAGATCCGTAAGTCGGATTCCCGATCCGTAAATTCCTATAATCTTTAAATATTACGTATTATAATGTATCCAATTTTGGTGACGATCCAACGGTCGAATCATCGATTCACATTTTATCAAGTAACGTATCGTAACGAATTTAGGTTCCAACTATCAACCTACGTCATTCAAATGACAAAACTGAATTCAAGACATTTGACATAGCCTAAAAATAGCATTGGCGGCCCACTGGCCACGCGCCGCCGCGGGTGGTGGTCGGCCGCTCCGACTCGCCGGAAAATTCAACTATTTCCAAAAATTCTCAAACTTCACAGAAATGAAGATCTCAGTGAGTGGAGCAACTTTCATACCTGCCATGAAGTCCAAAAGTGGACGGAAGATGGTCAATTTTTCCCACGAAGCCGGCGGGTGCCTAAAACTTCCCGACATCGATTCGTCGTCTACGGTGGTCCAACGGGGTCAAGGTTGGTTGGGTTTTGCTCCTGGGATGATGGGCTACAAAGCCCAAGTGGTGGCATCGGCCATTGCTTTGCCGATTTGCAGGAAAATCAAGAAGGGTGGCCGGAGCACCATTGATTTTCGTCAACTTTCGTGGCCTCAAACCGCCTCATACCATGGTTAATCAAGGTGGTTCTTGGGTGGGTTTTGTAGAGGGGAATGAGAGCTTCAAGATGGTGGTGGTGGCATCGAAAAACTCCACCGGAGTTGGCCGGAATCGGCCTTGGAAAGTGGGTGGTCGCGAGTGGGAAAAACCCACGGGAAAGCTGGGATATTTTTTTTTTTCCTTTTCTTTCCTTTTTCTGATTGGACTTCACCTTAAATAACCAATTTCTGATTGGGGATTTAATTTAATCAACACTAAACCTTGAATAACCAATTTCGAACGTCCGTAACTATACCGTTATAATCCAGACTCGCAAACGGCTTTCGCCTATGCGTTCACATCCACGAGTATTACGAGAATATGTTAAAAGAATAAGTCATACGTCTCTCTAGACGATGGTTAACAGAAGTCAAAGTCCTTGTTTCTAGGGCAATTTCGTAAATTCACGCTTTTTAAATAAAATAAAAACGTAAAATTTGGAACGGGTTGTCACATATTTCATGGCATATTAGAGTTTTCAAAAAACCTATAATGTAGTATTATACATGTCTTCAAAACAGGGGGGTTATTATGTTCATAAAGGAAATGATTTTTCTGATTATTAGTATTATTATAAACTTTAGTCCACTCACCTTGTCTGTTTTGCGCCCCCTCAGGGTTTAGATCCAAGGCACATGACCCCAGCGTCAGGACCCTTCTACGTAGTTATTCTCAAGTCTTCTTCGGATAGGTATTATTCCTTTGTGTACTTTCCTATAAATTCTTCCGTATGATTCTTAGTAATTGTATACTCTGAACAAGTTCCTGCACTAGTATTTTCTTCTTAAGTACGTAATTTTACTCGTAGGCATGTTTAAAAATGGCTTCGTCGCCCTCGGATGTCGGCCAACACGTGCCTATCCTGATATTTGGGGATATCGGGGTTGGGACATGTTATTTTTAAAACTCCAACGTATAATATACGTACATGCATACTTTTAACGTTTTTTTTTGTTGGACCAAAAAAAATTATTTTAACACAATTTGTCAATAATACACATAAAATTCATGTATTCTAAAAAAATAAAAATTATTTTAACACATTTGTCAATAGTACACAAAATAAAATTCATGTATTCTAAACACTTTTTTAACATTTTTTTGAGAAACAAAAATAATAATTTAAATAAATATTAAAATACAACAAAAGCTCGGGTCTTCAGATTATTTTTTAGCAAAGTTATCGAATAATACACGTACACGTATCATATTCGTTCCATGTTCAACTAATTATGCTTCCTACTATATATATAGATGATTTGTCGAACCTAATTGAACAAGCAGCAGCACTTCAGTGCGAAGAGAGAGTTTAGAAGGAAAATTATTGTGGATTAAATGATAGACAAAGGAAAAAAGTGAGTAAAATCATATGTTAGCCAATGAATAGTTCGATCCATTAGATTCTTCGAGTTGTTAAGAAAATAAACGAGAGACAAGAAAAACGTGTTTCATTACGATTAAAAGGAACAACCTGGACCAAGATAAAATTTCGGGTCTATTTCTTGGTGAACATGATCTGCCATAATCTCTTGGATCCCTTCATTTATGTGTCGGAATAAAGAGAGATTAAATTAAACTATCCAATGAATTAAATTCTTTCTACTCATAATTCTCGACTAAGTATTCTACAGACATTCTCGACTCCGATAATCTATAACTAATTTCATTCAGCATATAAGAAGAGATCTAGTCTGTGCACCTACGCGTTAACACCCACACGCACCTTCCGCTCCGGCGCCCGCCAATCTAACCAAAGGAGGGTGCTAGCTAAGCTACCAGTACAGTATCCTTCGTATCATAACTTGAGGTTTTTGAAGTAGTTCCAATCTGCCACGGTCTTATGGAAGCTGGAACAGATTGGACATCCTGCTGTGAAGAAATTGGTCGAAGAAAGAAAGGCTACGGTTGTACAACTCCAAACGGTTTTAATCCCTGCTGCTACCACCTAATCTAGCGTCTTCTTCCTGCAACCACAGACGAAGGGAAAGCTGTGTTATAATCCAGGAGTTCTCGGAAAATTGTTAGCTTTCGTTCAGAAATTTATGACCGTACTTTCAGACAATGTCAAAGGACGCTCCTCCTCTGCCTTCTCTCTTTGATCAGACCAACCTGTGAAACCACTCTCAGTTTTTGAATTTCGCCTACTCGATTCTTCACGTAACCTTTCATCGTGTATTCCTTGGTACAAGCGTTTCAATATGAAAAGTGCAGTATCATAATCCCTCCAATAGTTTCTGCACACCAAGACTCACCCATTACATGAGGAACTGATACTTGTAAATGAATACGAGGAACATTCGGGTAGCAGATAAAGGCAACAAGATCTTAATTAATATGGCCGTTCACCAATTGCCAAAAAAAAAAAAAAAAAAAAACCCAGCAAGGAAATAAACAAATATGGCTTGGGGATACACGAAAACATGCATCAACAGTATCCAGTAGTTCACTTGATAAAAAAAGAGATTAATAACAATCCCAATTGCATGTACGAGGAAACATTTGAAGTGAATACATACGTATGTGCTCCAATTGCAGCAAGATACGGATGTTGAAATGTCTTATCCTGCATGATCACCAAAGACTCATTGAGGAATCAAAGAAATGAGCTGGTACTGATGACATAAGGGAAGTAATTGTTATGTCTAACTGAGATAAAGAAAAGCAACAAAGCTACAAGGCAATCAAATGGAAGGCATATTTCTGAAAGGAAAAATCAATGAGAATCAATGGATGCACAAGAACGAGTGTGAATTCTTGTGTGTGTCTGTGTTTGTATGTCTATGTAGAGTTGTAGACTGAATGAGGTGGTGGGAATATCTACGCACTTGAAGCACATGATCAATCCGGCCTTCTTCACTTCCTGTTACTCTTTCCATCATAAGGGAACCGTATGATCTTGCTTCCTTTTCTTGGGTTGTTTCTGATTCTTCTGCTATATAACCAAAACATAAAAGCGAGATCACTACAGAAGGCCACTTTTATTAAAAGTTTATTCTTTGATGTCAATATCATTAAAAAGAGGAAGATATAGATTGAAGAAGCAAATAAATAAATAAATAAATCTGCTACCTTCTAGGCTGTCCGAGCTTCTTGATTGGCAAACTGTCAGCACTTTAACCTGTGTTCAAACATAACAGAACCTTGATTTTATAACAACTTCTAACATAGTATAGAAACCAAATCATAGATGTAAATTGAATAACACAATTTTGTAAAAAATAAAAATAAAAAAAAGGACTGATTAAACCCTAAGTCCCAATATGTTTTACTTGCAGAATCTCATATAAAGAAATCCTTATATTTTGGTCGCATGATTAATCTATTAAGAACCTATGCAAGGATGAATAGTTTTAGACTGGTGCTGGCACCTATACGTTGGCAGTTGGCACGCAACCTTGAAACTTAGTTTGTGCAAACTTATAAGTTAGCCGTACTATATTGTGTAAACTAATTTGTACAGAGAGAGAGGATTCACATATTCAAAGTCCAAAACCCTAGTTTACTGAGACTATCATAACATAAATACAATTACTATACATACGGCTGATGTATGACCATAACAGATTAGAAGTTATATCAACTTCCAGAAGTCTAACCACGCCTACCTTTACGAAGTTTAGACGATCCATTATTGTTTGAGAATGAGCAGCTAAATCTTCAGTAAATTCCTACATCACAAAGCAGTGTGCGAGTGAGAGAGAGAGAGAGAGAGAGAATGCGTGGGGAAGGGGGAAGTTAAGGTGGGCGATCCACAATCATGTACATGTTAAAAATTATTTACCTGAAATCCAATATGCAACCGCTTTCCACCTTTGTGATAGGGTATGATAACAGGTCGCTTGCCGATGTATTCTTTACATACAAGTGGTTCTATTCTGCATTTCAATATAAGAAAAGTTCTATCATGTGCTCCTAGATCAACATGTACAATTAAACAAGAGAACCCAAAATAATAAAATAAATAAGCGATAAACATAAAGTTGTTTTATGTGTATACAAGAACTTCCCGATGATATCATCAGATTTTTTTTGCACTGTCAGCTAACTAAGTAGAATATATTCAATAAAAGGTTCATGTCATGCACTGCAAACCATATCCCTAAGAAAAACGACATCTGGTACTGGTTCAACTTAAATTGGATTTCATATTAATAAATACAAACATCACAAGAGCTGGATTGTAACAGACCTATATGCAACAGGATCAAAGGGGTGAAATATATTGAATATTTGCCGACAAGCTGGCATCTCCTCACTTATGTTTTCCTCTTCCCAATATTCTTTCCCCTTTCCTGAAATGAAATGATACAGTATATTAAATCTCAGATTCAGGTCTCAAATCAAAAGCAGACAAGCATATCCGAAGCTATATCTCCTGGCAGATCTTCAATTTATTAAGTAAAGATATACAAGGGAAATAAGCCAATGCACAAAGCAACAAAACAACCTTAAACACGGGTTACCACCATCCCACCATTAGACATCATGAAAATAGCATGCACCATTTCAATCATAGAAAAAACCCCACTCAGTAGAAGCAACATAGATGTCACCAAATATCTGAATTTCTACTGTTGAGAAGTTAAAGCTGTTTGTACCGTACTTGACCAATCCCGAAACTACCAAGCACCGGTCAACTTCATACCTTCAAGGATCCACTAAGGGGTTCATACTGAGGTACCCTTGCCGAAGCACAAGAGTTTCCCTCCAATCAGGAGACCAATCACAGCATGACACATGTCAACGTCAGAATAAAGCTCATAGAGTCCCACATCTACCGTGGACAAAAGCTGGAGACTCTCCTCAACTACAAAAGAAGACCATTCTCCAACAATGAATACCTAATGTCATTATTGTACTTAAACTAGTCATTAGAACTCACTAATGATGATTACGCTTGAACCTATGTATTTGTGTAAACCCTTCACTATTAATGAGAACTCCTCTACTAAGTGATGTAGCCAAACTTAGGGTGAACCACGTACATCTTGTGTTTGCTTCCCTATCTTTATCTCTTTACATGTTTATCCTCACTAGTGACCAAGGCAACCGAGCGAAGGTCACAAACTTGACACTTTACATTGTTCCAAAGTCTTCACCGATTTTGTGCATCAACAAATGCACCAATAGGCACAGTAACAAAAATAAAATATTCTTGAAAGAAGCCCAATATAACTTGGGTAAGCAAAGCACCAACATCCTTCACAAAAAGAAATCAATAATTTGGGTAAGAAAAGCACCAACATGTAAAGCATATTAAGACATAATCATCGACCATTACCAATCCCAATACGAATATTACGAAGGGCAAGAAAAACCCCAAGGGGTGATCCAACTGCAAAGAATGTATCAACCTGAAATGTGAAGAGTTACAGTTAATGAGTGGTGAAATTCAAAATTTAAATTTTGCACATGCTACTATCAAAACGGAAGAGGGATATACAATAAAAGGACAATTTTCTTGCACCTTGAATTCAAGTTTTGTATATGTGATAGAAGGGGTATGATTCTTGGGTGAGCCATCTGGCACAACAGGCGATTCCTCAGAAATGGGTTGCTTTGCCACAGTTGCAAGAACCTCTTCATTTTCTGTTCAGATTATGTATATGAACGCTAAGAGCTCCTTTCATACACTAGAAGCAAAAATTAAATGAAAAATGAACAATAAGTAATCCAAATATCATAGAGCACCTTGATGCAACCCTGGACTATGACCTCTATCACCACATTTGGCTTCCAATTCTGCTATTTTGGATTTGAGTGCATCAATCTGGAAAATAGAGAATTCATTGAATATATGCATTGCATATAAATGGTGCCCACGAAAGGCTAGGCAGAATAACCTATCTAATTATATAATCTCACCGCTTCCCTCAGCAATTTGACTACTTTGTCTTTATTGTTCGTTTCTTTGCATACTTCTTCAACCACATCCTCAGGACCAACAACCGGGACTCCACAGTTTATGCTTTTGGTTTCATCCAACCCATCCCATTTAAGCATGTCGCTTGATTGGCAAACTGATTCATTGACAAATGTATCACCATGTGGTTGGTTCGCGTCCACAGACAATGCAACGACCTCATTAGAATCTGATGTGTTGCAACCAACAACAATCGAGGCATCTTCAGCATTTCCATCCTCATGTATCAATAGAGGTGGTTGTGCATTCATACTTCCATCATCAATTGAACCCATAATGTCATCAGTTTGATTATTTACAAAAGTGATTGCATCTCCCAAATTACTCGGAGTGTTGTATGTAGATTGATTGTCGATATCAGGAGAAGGTTCTCTGTCTCTAGCATGTTCTTTGAACATCCAATCCATTGGAAACAGGGAGGAAAATTTCTCCTGATGACAAAGGATATCATAGGAGAGGACACTTCCCAAAGAATGACCAAATATGGAAACCTATACGGATGTGAGACAAAAGCACTTTAATTTAAATCCAAACTTATATAAACAAATCATGATAACAGAATATAGTGATATGTTTTTTAACCGCATACCTTTCCATCATAACCTGGATTTCTCCGAAGAAATTTCAAATATAACCGATTTAATTGGTTGGATACCTGGTGGGAAAAAAAGTGTGCAATTAAGATGCCATTCACATCCAAAAATTCAGGCAAAAGTAATAGAAAAGTGAAACATGATATCATCCCAACAATATCTAACCACTGAAATTAAACGATCTAAGTATTACCGCGTCAATGATGTCCTGACAATAGATGGGACTCATGTAGTATAACACATCATGAACAGTTGCACTCAGCATGACACGCAAACCCTTAACACCATCTAAAGTACATTTTTCGACTGCAGTTTCACCACTTAGCTTCAAACCTTTTCTCCACTGAAATCAAAAGATCAATCAGTTAGAGTATTGAAAAACAATGAAACAAAAAAAAAAGAAAAAAAGGAAACTAAAGTGAGGATAGAATTGCATATAAAAGGCACAAACGATAAATAAGGAATAAAAATGAGAAAATGAAGAAGAAACTAAATCAGATTAGAAGTTTGAAAAGGTACCATATAAATCCAAAATGACATTAAACAGAGGCATGCAACATATCAGAACAGGTTGCAGCATATACCACAACAAATCAGCCACCTTAACTAATTTTCATTTTCAAGTATAGAAATATTGTCATATCATGGTACCAAAGAGTGATAGCCAAATTCAAATTCATGATTCTAAAATCTCCAAGATGTTTTAAAATGTACCTTCCAGGGGTGTGAGGGGACTAACAAGCTTCAATGTCAGAAGATTTTACATTATTTTATTTCAGTTTTATTTTTATTTTTTACGAAACAATTTTTATAAACAACAGAAGGATTTACAAAAAGTGGATAACGAATCCACCAACTAAGAACAAACATAAATTACTAGACCAGAGCTCTTAAATAGAACTCATTTATATAGACCAGACCGTTTATGCAGGGAGATGATTAATAAGTCATATTTAAGGAGAAGAATAATGACCATCAAATGTTCTTACTTTGGGAAACAAATATTCACTCATTTTTAAGGAGAAGAATGATGATCAACATTATGATAGACAACCGCATACAACACCATGGGTGCTCTCTTACCTCCCTGTTTATATATACTATAAAAACACAACTAGTTTCACGAGCATCACCGAAGTGGTGATTCACTTTATTTCATATAGTACGAAACAGGAGTTTTGTGATACTTAAAAAGAAATTAAGTAGAACTAAATGGGCTGAATAGCATACAAAATAGATTGCTTACCTGGCATGGGATAAAAAGAACCCTTTGGGAGTCACGTTGGTGTGAAGTAAGGTGTGTTTCAGCAAGACTTGCTGTTATACGGTGAAAACTAGCTACATCATCAACTAAATTGGAGTTCTCCAATCTTTGACCAATTCCATGAACCATGAAAACAAGGTGTCGAACAGGAACCTAATTAAATATGCAACATCAACCTTATTACTTTCCAAAAAAACCAAGAAAACTTAAATGAAATGAAAGCTTACTGCTGCAAACAGCCGGTTCTTGAAAAACAAAAATTATTGAATAAGAAACAAAGACCGCAACAGACTCAATGAAGGAGCACCCTTCTTTTTAGGCGAATTAAATTTAAAGTTCCAGTTATGCCAGTTATATATCAGAGTAACCAACCTTCACTTTCCTAGCAAAATTATTATCACACACTTGTCACCTTGAAACCAAGTATCAACCAAAGAGGATATGGTTTAACCTTAAAAAAAATATAATAGGCAAAAGGCAGGATTTATCCTAAAAGCTTGGGCCACATGATCTTCTAGTTCGTGAATGGCTCAAATTGTTCAGGGACACTATAAAGAACTTGTTACCAACTAGTGAACTAAACTATTTCCTGGCCTGACAATTTCCCTGGACGAGGATTTTGGTAGATAGCTTCAGTACCACAACCTACCCAGGATTTCACAGTAAACACAACAACAAAAAACCCTCGAATCCATAACAAGAATCCAAGTCAGGCAGGCAAGGTATCCATTCTCCCAGCTGTGTTCGTAACTATAGATCACTAAGAACTGTATGAAGACATTGGTTGGGGAAGAACACGCATATATTATTGGTACAAGTTGTATGAAGGAAAGAATATACGAAAAGAATAAGAACAAACCTAACAACAACATTATTATTTGATATGTGAAAATGCATACCTGTGAGCAATAATCATCCCTTTCCTCCTCCTTCTGCTGGCGCAATTCATCCTATAATGGAAAGTTTGTGAGAAAAATGATAAGTTTTTTGTTTTAATTTTTTTAAAACACAAAGAAGATTTTCTTTTGCTGGAAATGGTTGAAATTCTCATGTCAAAAATCAGAACTGACAAGATAAAATAAGACAACGCTGGGGTGAAGCAAACATACAGTTAAGAAACAATGGCAATTGTTCATGTGCTACCACTAGAGATTTGAATGTAACTGCCTGACCAAACGCTTACCATCAGGACATGCAATGACACATAAAACCTATTATCATGGTAGCAACTAATTTTTCCTGTTGTTTTGTTGTCTTTTCCTTTTCCTCTTGTTACCATTATTACATTTTACACCTAAAATATATAGAAAGGCTTTGGAATACTGGCTGTTTTTTATAAAAGCTGAAGATGAATGCTTCATTCTTGGAGCAAAAATACTATGATAAAATCTAGGAGCAAATACCATGTGTGCCTTGCTTAAATAGTTTCAGTAAATCTGAGAAGCAATTTTCATTTTCTGTTTAAAAGTTTTAAGGATTATCTGAAATTTTACAAATACACCAGCTACTGAATAGAATGCCAGACTTCCAACAAAATTCAGATCATACTTTTCCAACTTCAAACGTCCATTAGAATCCAAAGCATAGACGCCTTCTAATTAAGACGATATAACAGAAAAGTTCACACAGCAATAAGTGTAATTACACAAGTACCAAAAAGAAACAACAAATCTGGCATCAATTACAAAATTGCTCAAATAAATTCAAGAATTTGACTCATATAAATATCCCAAAAAGATAACACATTGAAAAAAAATATTGAAGGCAGTGTCAGAACATATCCTATCAAAGAATTTATCAGGGCCAAAATAGACACCTTGGTGGGTTTCGGAGAGTGAGATGCTGAATATCCACGCCTTAACTTCATTCCATTTCCACCTAAAGAAATGACACTGGAAAAACCAGAAGCATCTATATTTAGCCAAGCCTCCCAAGTGTTATCTTCTCCTGTGAAAAGCGCATGGAGTCCCTAAAAGTGCATCCCCAGGATGTGTTTAAGAATACAACAATAAAACAATAAAATGTCTTTTCCAAATAGCAATACACATACAGGTGTAGAGCCTTGCAATTCAACTCGAGCTGCAAAAAGTCCAGAGGGTTGAAACGTTCTCCGGTGCCAAACCTGGAGATGAAAAGTTCCAATGTATACCGAGTATACCAAATGAGATTCAGAACATGAGTCTAAAAATGGAAGAGCACATTGTACAAGGGGCAGACTGAAACAGTCTTAAAATCATTCCATAATTTTTGTATGTTTTGAACTTAAAATAATACCCTGAATCAAATTAAATTAAGGGAGTTATCACACTTTATGACACATAGAATCAGGATAAAAGTTACCAAATAGACAATGAGAAGAACATGTCATTGTTTAAATTCACCCAATTTAATACTGCGGCTAACCTGACTACGATATACAACCTCTAATTGTTCAGAAACATCTTCACGCAATGGGAGCCAATCAGCCCCTTTACGAGCAAACCAGTGACCTCTTAAGACACGCCGGTTTTCTCCATCCCAGTAAACAGGGAAAGAACGTCGCTTCACTAAATCTACCTGAAGCAATTACATGACTATGTCAACTCAATCAATCACACCTTCATCCAGAATATAGTTGGAGTCAGTTCATTTCACTCAATACACTTCAGACTAAGAAAGCAATACGTATATAATCATGCAAACAACATCATGAGAGTTTTGCTGAAAATCATACAAAACTTTCCTCGCATCAACTTAACTGGATTCATCAACAACTACTACTTAAGAGAACACCACAAAAGACTTGCCAGAGCATATAAATGAGTTGATTGGTACTGGATAGCTACATTTTCAGGTCCACAGGCATTTCTCTACTCTTTACACTGACACAGAAAACCTTGGAAATAGAAGGCTGACCTCATAAAGCCCTCCCTTAACAGGGACACCAACTCTCTCTTCTTCCACTTGATTTAACTCAACTGACCGGCCTCTTTCTAAAGAAAATGAACTCTGCCGCTGAGCCACCTTCTTACTTGAACCAGGCTGCTCTTTCGGGCCTTCGCTACATTCTGCATACTCCTTCCACCAACAAGAAAGCAAATC
The DNA here is from genome assembly GCF_963583255.1 of Pyrus communis. Taxonomy (NCBI): domain Eukaryota; kingdom Viridiplantae; phylum Streptophyta; class Magnoliopsida; order Rosales; family Rosaceae; genus Pyrus; species Pyrus communis. Next base: position 7,415,885 of record NC_084817.1, read on the forward strand.
TTCCTCCCTCTACATACATGCAAATCCAACCCTCACGTAATAAGACTAATTCAAACACAAAAACACAAATTTTTACATAACAAACCAAACCCACCTGCAAAAACGATGCCTCGATTGCCAAAGAGTCCCTCATACCGAACCGAAAATATTCGCCTTTCCCCACCATCTCACTCTTTGGGACTGAAGCAGCCATATCTGCACAATCCCAGAAGCAGAATATTACCAATTGTGAGTCAAATGTGAATTGAGAAGTAGAAACACACACTAGAACTTGGAATTTGAATTTAGTGAGATTCGAGTTACCATTCTCCGCCAATGGAACTTTGCAAAAGTACCACCGGACATCGCTGCCGTCGGACGGGCTTCTAGTCTGAGCTAAGTACTTCTGGTGGCCCTTACACTTCCCAATCTCATATTCCAATCTCGCGATATTACTCGGCGAGTTCTTCAGCAAATCCGGAAACATTTCTTCCGCTTCCGCCACACGCTTCACCTCCGAATCCGGCATGCCCATACTCCAGTTCCTTGCCTCCCTTTTCAAATCCCCAACTCAAAAGCTCCTCCTTTTCAATTCATCCCAAAACACTAATCGCCGGCGCCGGAAACAACATCAGAAACAATGGAATTGGGCCGGGATTTTATAGTGGAACTGGGAATTTGAGAATTTGTGAGAGGAGCGCGAGGAAGTGGAATGCAAAACCCAAATGGTTGCGGGAATTGCGGATAGTGAATCTGGAAAAATCATGACCGAGAAGGAAGAGATGTGGAGGAAGGGCGAGGGAATTGTTGTTCGGAAGAAGAATGACAGCTCGGTCGGTGTTGAATGGCAGGTGGATTGCAACGTCGGCTTCGCATTCACCGTTGCAATTGGCGGTTGCGAGCCTTTTCTTTTTCTTTCTTGTACTTTTTTCATTTTTTAAATTGTTTTCTTTTGGGCGCTTCCATGACGTGATTTCGAATTTCTTCAACAACTAATACAATAAAATCAATCATCTGACAAAAAAAAAATTTTTAAAAACTTAAAAAAAAAAGTTGTTTCCCCGTCTGGCAACGAGGCCCAAGTAAAACAGAACCAAGGGCACGTGAATACATACTGTTTAATTTTGATCTAACGGCTACAAATAGGATGTTCCTTTAAAGTTATAATAATTGTAGCCGATGGATCAAAATTCAACGGTCTGTGTTGTTTGGTCAAGAGGATCCCGAGGCTTTGCCTCAGACAGGATCCAAAATAGGCCCAATAGATGTTATCCTATAAATAGAATTACTATAGTATTAAGTGACAACCCTTAACTTTATCTTTAGACCTAATTACAGATGCAAGCCTTCTCTATTTCTCTCAAATCTTCCTCCAACAAAAAGATAAGGAAGTTGTTATTCGCACACTCATTTTTACCTCTTACACACTTTTATTAGTTTTTCACCATTATTGTTCTTCAATTTATTCGGTCTGACCACAAAACAATTGATAAGAAAGTGTGAAAAATAAGATGGATGCATAGATAGCACTATCCTATTATCTGGTGCCGATTTTAGTTTGAGTGAAGCGGGTCGAACTAGACCGTACTCACCCTAAGCAATGCAGCCCACCGGCACATAGAAAAAAATTCAAAATGGCCCGTTGGCCCAATAAGGCTAACCCTAGAAATTGTTTTGGGTGGGTCACATTAAATTAACTAAGGGACCCACTCCATGTAAGCCTTTAAACCCTCTCATCACTCACACACTGTCGTGTCCGTTCAGATTAACTCCCTCCATATCTCCCACACGCTCAAAACTCCAACTCTCAACCCTAGATTCGCCAAAACCCACCGACCTAATCGAGTGCTCTATGGCGGAGGAGGAGGTTGTGGTTGCCGTGGAAAGCCCTAGGCCGTCAGATCATAAGCGGAAGCTCGAGGATTTGGAGCCTAAAGCAGCACCGGAAATAGTTGAGCTCGACTCCGACGGGCCGGATGATGCGAATGCGGAGCCTGGATGCGCTGAAGAAGTTGATGTGCCGCCTTCAGATGAATCGGAGGCGAAGAAGCCTCGTCTTGATGACAAGCCCCACGGAATAGGTATTTTTGCTTGAATTATAGGGTTTTTCCCATCCTTTTGGCTGTGAACTAGTTGCGGGTTATCTTGTTTTTAGCTTCCATGAGTATTTTTTTCGGTTTTATTTGCTAAAATCTTGTGAATGTTTTTGAAGTGATTTCCTGTAATTGTTTGAATTGATTAGCATTATGAAGTAATTCTTGATTAGAAGTACTTAAATTTGTTATAAAAGAAATATTTTTTGTGCCCTTTTTGTAAAGGATTAGGTAATTTACTAGTTCGTAAGAATTGGTTTGCATGAAAAAAATAAGGGATTTTTTTTTTTTTTTAATTTTAATGTGGCATCTTCTTTGATGGTAACAGCTAGTGAGAATGGCCACCAAGAGGAGGAGGTAGATGAGCCCGAAAAAGAGAATGAGGATCAACCAAATGTTGATAGCGGTGACCCAGAGGTCCCCCAGCCTACATCTGTGGAAGTTACTGAAGCAGTGACCGACAAGCAAAAGTCTGAAGTTAACGAACAACATAATGACATGAATGGTGAGCCGAGCGACACCCAGCAGCCTGCTGAGAATTCTGTGGCGGAAAAAGCTGAGGAACCCCCTCAAGGGGAGTCTCAACCACACTACGCAGAGGAACCACAGCAAGGTGGAGCTTACTTTGTGCAACAAGAGCAGCCTTCTGCAAATGAGATTTTGACACACAAAATGGAGGTTCCTAATAATAAGGTCTGCTGCTTACATTCATATTATGTAACTGGGAGCTCTTAGCTCCTATTGGTTCAAATTCCACCTATAACTTGTGCGGAATTAATTTGTAAATATTAGCTGGAAAGAAAAAAAAGTGGCCTAAAGTATAAATATATGTGCAGGTTGGGGTTTTAATTGGAAAGTCGGGGGATACTATACGGTACTTGCAATACAATTCTGGAGCAAAGATTCAAATCACAAGGGATTCCGATGCAGACCCATATTCTGCAACCAGGCCTGTGGAGATAATAGGAACTTTGGATAGTATAAGCAAGGCAGAGAAACTGATTAATGCCGTTATTGCAGAGGTTATGCTCTCTCTGACTCTGTCTTGTTCTGCTTTCCAAGAATCTTGTTCCTCTTATATGTTTTCACAATTGGAGATCTGTAGTTTTTTCATGCTGAATATGGTGTACTCTTTTTTTCAGGCTGATGCAGGGGGTTCTCCTTCTTTGGTTGCTAGAGGTGTTGCTACTGCACAGGCTGTTGCAGCTGCAGAACAAATTCAGATTCAAGTTCCGAATGAGAAGGTGATTGATTTTCTTCCATGTGTACATGATCTGTGCCTTTACATTCCATAATACTTTATAAAAGTCTAAAATTTTCTTCTGCTAGGTCGGTTTGATAATTGGCAGAGGTGGGGAGACCATTAAAGGTCTGCAGACCACATCAGGGGCACGCATCCAGGTAGTTGATATTGTATGCCTTGCCTTTATGCATGGGAATAGAATGTTACTCTTTTTTCTTACTGCAACGTGTCCTTACTGACCTAACCTTTTTCCTGTCATTTAGTTGATACCCCAACATCTTCCGGAGGGGGATGAATCTAAAGAAAGGACCGTCCGAGTTACTGGTGATAAGAAGCAGATTGAAGTTGCTAAAGAATTGATAAAGGAGGTTATGAATCAGGTTACTATTTGACCTAATCCTTGAAATTTTTTTTTTTTTGGATTTTTAATTTGTGATTGCCTATACAGAGGTTGTTACGTTTGTGGTGTTCTATTTTCTGTGAGCGGTATTGTGGTTGCTGCTGTAGTTTCTTCTGCATTGAACCATTGTCACTGTATGGTGGTTGATTTCTTTTGTTTCTTGTACCTGTTTCTGATCTCATACACCTGCTAGGCATGTTTTACGCTACAAATGGTTGGATACTGTGTAAAAGCATGAGCTTTATGTGTAGCATTGTGCTTTTCTATTTTAGTTCTATTTGAAGTGTGCCTGTATAATGGCTTTCCTGCTTAGTTGAAATGTGGTCAACCATATCCTATGCTCATCAAGATTTAAGATAGAGATAGTCAAGTGTTGTTATTTAGATATTGAGTAAAATGAACTGAGGTATTTGGATGTTTTGATTCTTGTCAATTGTTTTTGGAGACACCGATAAACAAGTACACTTACATAGTATGGTATGATTGGATGTCCAAGAACTGTATTTGCATGCCTGTGACAACTTTTGGTCCATTTGAGGAAAGAATTGTTACCATATTTTGCCATGGGAATGAGAGCATGACCTTTTGCTCCTAAGAGTTTGCAATATTGATGAATGAACGATGCCAACGTCGCTTAATTGCTGTTAGGAAGATCATGTATTCAATCAAAGATGCCGGTTGCCATGATTTATTTGTGTTGAAGGTGCCAATTTCGAATTGGTTGGCTTTAAAAATGCAGATTTGGCTATTGCATTTTGCATGGGGTCAGCATTGCCTAGACAACCACTATTCACTCTCATCCACCGAAGAAAGGTATCAGGCATTTAATCTCGCGATTGCAGGATGTTAATAGTTGGTAAGATTGCTTTGAGACCTGAAGTTGAAAATCCTAATTTAGTAAGACTATATTTCATTAGCCTTAGTGCTCATAAGTACTTCCAATATTCTATGCATGACACGTCCATGGAAAAAATTGATATTCCTGGTGACTTGATTCAAAAGAATTTGTATGAAACCATTAGTCAAAGTGTTTGTGTATGATGATATACTGATGTTCTCAAACTATGTGTACATGTCTTCTGATATGTATCAATGAAGGCACCGGCATTTCTTTGGCTAGGGTCAATTCTAGAATATAACAGTATCTTACATCTATTACTTGTTACCCATTTGAATCGACTTGAACTAATTCTGAAGCATGCCCCACAGATACGTTAAGCAGAATTATCATAGTCCTCAAAGGGTTGAAATCAACATGTGATGTTTCTTGCTTGATACTTTGAAATCCTGATGTGCCTGTAATTCAATGTTGTGGGTTTGCTTGAAATTCTTTGTAACATTTGAGATGATGCCTGTCAAAGTTGGAGTCATTAACATCAACTAATTTTCTTTACTGCATGTTGACTTGAGAGAACAAAAAAAAGAAAGGACAATTATTACTCGTGTAGTAGTGATAGAATTTTAGCAGCACCTGGCTATCTCTGCTATTTGAGTTTGGAAAGATCTTTGGAGGGTAAACGCAAGCATGTAAAACCAGATCTGTGACTATTGCATTAGAAATCAACTTTGCATTGTATCTTAGTAGTTTACTTTTTGACACTGAAATGATACATGGATGACTTTGCTGAAGGGGTTATAGTGGGTTTGAACTTATTAGACATTTACAGAGGCACCTGTCAACATATTCTTTTTTTTGTTTGTTTGATAAGACGGGGACTGTGATAGCCAGACAATATAGAACTACCCTGAGTATACGTTTTGTTGAACATACTTCTACAATGAATTGTTTGATGGCTTACTATTTGTTTTAGCAACCCTTTAAACTAGTTTGTTTCTATTTAGTGAACAGTTGTCTGCTATGTGTAGTCTCGGACATTATTTTCCTGTATTGTTTGTTGATTGCAATTTCACATTGTATCTTTTGCTATAGTAACTCTTGTTCCTTGTATCCATTCATCACATTCAGTCAAGATACTGCACAGGAGCCCTCAAGTTTTAAGAACGCAAGATGTGGCTAGAGCAGCAACTTCTGTATTTAGTTTCTCATTTATTTATGGATTTGTTGTTTATATGTACTAATTATTTCATTTTGTGATTTTCTTTGAATAGACTGTGAGGCCATCACCTCTCTCCAGTGGTTTTAATCATCAGGGTTATCGTCCCCATGGACCAGGTGGTCCTCAATGGGGTCCGCGAGGACCTCATCTACCTCAGCCATATTCGTATGATTATCCGCAACGAGGACCTTATCCATCCCATAATCCTCAGTACCCTCCTGCGTATGGGGGTTATCCTCAACATATGGGTCCAAGAAGTGGCTATGGTTCTGGTTGGGGGCAAAGGCCACCTTCCAGCATGTCACATGGTGGTGGTTATGATTACTATGGTGGACAAGGAGCAGATGCCCCAGTATCTGCCCAACATTCTGCTCCCGTTCCTTCTCATGCACCTGGACCATCTCCTAACCCTGCAATGGGTGCACCCTCCCAAGCAAATTACAATTATGGTCATCCGGCAACTTATTCCCAGGCTGCACCTCCTCAGCATAACTATGGGCATGGATACGAAGAACCAAAATATGATAATCATGCTCCAATGCAGTATCCCTACGGAGGACAAGCACCTTCTCAGCAATATCCACAAACTGGAGCTCATCCAGGTTATGGTCCACAGCAGACTTACAGCAAGCCACCACCTTATGGCATGCCATCACAAGCTCCAAATCCTCAGTCTTATGGCCCTCCTAGGGCTAGTCAACCTGGAGACGCGGTTTATCAGGGTTCTGCACCACCTCATTCATATGGTCCAAATGTCCCGGCTCAACAGCCATATCCATATGCATCCAGTGGACCTGCTCAGCAGACCTATCCTGCGTATGGTTCTGCACCAGCTGCTGATGGGTACAGTCAGCCACCACCCGCTTCTGGCTCGGGTTATCCACAACAAGGAGGACAACCTGTTAGTTATGGTCAGCCTGGTGCACAGCAGGCACCTGGCTATGGACAGGCAGCTCCTACTGCAGGGTACGCACAATACCCATCTTCTCAGCAAGGTTACGCTGAGCAGGCTGCTCCAAACGCAGCAGGTTATGGGTACCAGGGGTCTCAAGACCCTGGATATGGAGGAGCCTCTGCAGGAGCATATGGTGCACCAGCAGCTGCGCAGCCAGGTTATGCACAACCAGCAGCTCAACAAACTTATGATCAGTCGATCCCCCAGTCTGCCGGTTATGGAGCTGCACCACCAGCTGCATCAGCTGGTTATGGAAAGACGGTGTCCCCCCAGCCTGGTTATCCCCAGTATGACTCGAGCCAAATGTATGCTGCTGCACCTCGCTGAATATTAGACTAATCTAGTTTCGTTTTTCAGAGTTTCATGTTGTTGTTTGATGCCAGATTCATTTTCCTACCAGTTGCTAGGCCCAATCTGACTGGTTCGCCGAACATTCGCACTTACTGTGTTTTTATATCGATGTAATGCAAGCCCTACTGCTGTATTAAATTGAGAACCTTAACAAGGGAATGATATAAAACTTCTGATATATATGAATTTCTTTTGTCATTATATTTTCAGTCCTATGATTTCTCCAGCAGAGGCAGAGGGGATGATATGTTGGGGCAGCTCTTATTTATTTTTCATGTAGTTGTATAATGTGTAATCAGCTCATATTCTGCTTCTGGAGATATTGTGTCGTACAATACCCCGTTGCGGTCAGGAATTCCCCTTGCTTGGGAGCGTTTTTAGATATTGTGTCGTACAATACCCCGTTGCGGTCAGGAATTCCCCTTGCTTGGGAGCGTTTTTAGGGCTTGTTTGAGATTGCTCTTGTTGAAAGCACTGGTTCATAAGCCATTTTGATACAAGCCCGAAAACGCTTTCAAGTGTTTCTTGATGACGCATCTTGTAGGTGTATTTTCAGAAATCGTTACAAAATCAAAAGATTATTTTTAAGTGGTTGAGAATTAATTTTAGTTATTCCCGAAACAATTTCAAACGAGATAAATGCTTTTGACGTCTCCTAAATACTGATAATTATTTTATGATTGGCAGACTAATTAATCATGACCTTGTGAATGTTTTGAGGGTTTCAGGTTTTTGCAACGGATCGAAATCGACAGTCGACGCAACATGCACCGAGCCATGAAGTCTTATGGATTACATAATCACCCTAATTTAGAGAGCGACTTAAACAGTACGGATGCACCATTAGCTTTTCTTTCTTAATGGTGTGACGTCGTGTGTATAAAAACATATTTTATTAGTGCAGGATATTACAGTAATAGTGTATTTAATTAATTTTAGAAAAATATATATACTAATATAGTAAGAGAAATACTAAGGAGATTTACATAAAACTTTCTGTCATTTTATATTTTTAATATAATATTTTATAATATTAACATAAAAATTTTGTCAAAAATATAAAAAATGGATAGTTCATAAAAAATCCTACTATTGAGAATTTTTAACATTTCTCACAAGTAAATATGAGATCATGTGATGGTGGTGGGTAGAAAAGAAAAGAAAATTGGAAATAGGGCGTAGGTAGGGTTTAAATGTTTATCGATTCGAGGTGGTGGTGGGTGGGCTGTCTACCGTCTAACAAATGGCAGAGGCCTTCAGCTTTCAGCTCTCTCTCTCTCTCTCTCTCTCTCTCTCCCCCCGTCTCTCTCTAAACTATAATGTCCCTCTCTCTCTTCTCCCTCCCTCTCTATCTAAACTAAACTGTAATGTCCCTCTCTCTTCTCCCTCCCTCTCTATCTAAACTAAACTGTAATGTCCCTCTCTCTTCTCCCTCCCTCTCTCTCTAAGCCGTAATCTGCAATGCAAGCAAGAGAAAGCAAATGGGGCAAAGAAAAAGAGAGAGAGTATCTTGTTGGATACGCAACAGAAGTTGCAGAAGTGGCCTGAATCCTGAGAGCAGACTGACACGTCGCCATCTTCTTCTAACTCTTTTATTATCTTATTCCATGTCGTCACTTGACACCCTCCGGTTCCATCTCTAATTTCACATTCCTTCCTTCCTCCCTATCAAATTCCCACCAAAAAATTAAATAAAATCGAATATATAAATTCATGGCTTTATCTTGACAGACTGAGATACCATTATTTTTATTTATTTTTTGTACCACTTAATAAGAAGGAGGATATTCTTCCAAATACGAGTGGTTTTATTATTATTGTTATTCAGTCTTATTTCTTTCAAATTTATTTTGTTAATTATAGTCTCACCATTCGCAGAGTTTTAAGCTAAATTATGATTTACGTTCATGTAGTTTTGAGGGAGTTCTCTAATTTTGTTTCTTTTTAATATTTAGGCGTGTAGTTTATTAATTGTTGAAGTTAAATGACAATAGCTTACTTTGGTGAAACGTGTTTATCGTCGTAGTACTCTTTCTATCATTTTTCTTCCGATTGTATGTTTATGGTTTTATGAAGTATTTATGTTGTTCGAGAGTATCCTATGCTTTGATGTTTATATTCGTTAGATTTTGCTTATTATAACTTTAATAAGAATTTGAATCACATTATTATTAGCTCATTAGGCCAACTTCAACCCTGGACTCTAACCTATTTTTACCCTTCTATTCCCCCCCAATTGGACCCAAAACCTAAAACAAAACCAAATACCAACGAGGATTTAGCCCAAAAGCACTGATGGAGCCTAGCTGCGCACGTGAACTCGCCATAAACAAGCCCAATCTCAGCCCACCAGCACACCGCACTTTCAACACGCGATTTGACGCCTTCAGCGCTCAGCATGAGGGGCCCACTGTCAAGGCAGTTGTCGGCCACCATCACGAGCCCAACGGCTCTACTTGTAATTCGACGGTTGGTTTCTTTGGATTAAAAAAAAAAAAAATTAATCTAATTTTAAAATACATTGAATTCAACCGCTGAGATAGAATATAATCAAATGTAACGGTAAAAAAAAAAATCTAACGGCTCAAATTTAAATCCAACGGCTAAAATAATTTTAAAAAATTATTTAACTCAAAATTCACACAAGAACTCTATAAATACCTATGTATTTGTTCAAACATCCACACAAAAGAGGTTTGAATGTAATTTCTTGATGGAGGACCTCAACAAATACACTCCAGAGAGGAAGAAATTCTTACGTGCTAAGCAAAAGAAAATTTTGCGAAGGCATGCCACAAGGAATATATTTCAAGATGATGATTCATTTCAAGGCTATATCCCAAGTCCACCACCAAGTCAAGATGGTGGATATCATTATTAAGTTTATGTAGTTTATGAATTTTCGATTGTATTAAGTTTATGTGGTTTATTATTAAATCTTATATCTTGATTTTCATATTCTTCTATAGTGTTTCATGAGTTTCATGTATCGATTTAGTGATTTTTTAATGTTTATCGGAATTTAAATATTTTTAGATTAAAATGTTCATAAAATTAATTTAGGATTGTCTACATAATTTTTTTTAAGCTAATTAAAAAAATAGCTTAAATTCATTCTTTTATAACCTTGAGCTAAAATTTTAAGTTTTAGGCCAAAAGTTAAAGATGATCTTATGAGGTTAAGTCCATCTCTTTCATTTTAATGTAAATAATATCGTTTGTTTAAATAACTTCAATAAGACTATAACAGGTAAAACTTTCGAAATATTCGGTACTCTTAAGGCATTAAGAAAAATTCTCCTAATTCTATTAATTAGATAATACCAATGACAATAAAGATGAAGTCCGTGGGTATTTAGTTATTACATCACTCCCTTTTAAAATATATTTCTTCTGTAGATTCATAACTAAAAAATGTCAGCATTGCAAAAAGAAGACATTTTTAAGCAGGCAGAAAACATCATCAATTATATCAAGTGCCATAATACAAATAATTAAATATTTAAACAAATTTTAACCTTCTATATTATGATACTTGATGTACCGTGTTCACATCACACTGAAAATTATTCTGCAAAAAGGGCAAAAATAAACAACTGTCACTGCTGCACATACCACATTCATACCAAAAATACCAAAATACAATAAAATTAAAAAAAAAACATTGGGGACGACAGAGTGTACAAATAAGAGCTTTCGTTTCATTTTTTTTTTTAAGTAGTAATTACAAAATAATGGGAAAATTGATCAAAATATTCAAGGATTGAAGAGCAAATTCCCACACTTGCATTTCCAGCTCATTGGCTTATAATTCGTAATGTCATCTCCCCTGGAGTAAGCTACATTCTTGGGAGAAGTAGAGGAGCTGCCGCCATGGCTTCTCATTTTATTGCCTTGAGGAGCAACTGGAACCTGAACCGCCACGCAACGCCCGCAAGCGCTGCAAATCCGCTCGCACCTCGGCGGCGCTGATCCTATTTGACGTGCGTTGACCGCCATTCCTGCTCTATTTTCCTCTAGAACTCTCGCCGGAGCAGCCTCAGTAAGCTTGCCTGAAATTGTTCTACCACCTGAAAAATCAAAACCCATAAATTAATTAAAAAAACAAACAGAACCCATGTGAGCTTTTCTTTTTCTTTGGAAGAAAGAGGTGTTTTTTATTTATTTTTTTCAATAAATTTAAAAAAGGAGTAGAATTTACTGACCTTCAGCCATAAATATCAGATGGGTCGAGCTCGAAACCAAGAACAGGATGGAAACGCAAAGAATTCTATTTCTGTGGCAAAAGATGAAATTTTGAGAGCTGCCCATTTCTCAGAAGAGGATTGGAAAATGATTATATGAACAAGTTATAAAAAAACAAGATCAGATTTTTGCAGAGAGTGAAAGTTTCAGAATGTGAATAGTAAAAACCTTGATGGGAGGAGACAAGTGGTATGCAATTAAAATTGAAAGTTCAGAGAGAGAGGGAGAGATAGGGTGTTTCAGAATAGACATATATATATACACACACACACGTATGTGTACAGTGTATATGGTGGACGTGGAGGACAGAGGAGGCAGAGGAGGAAAATGGTGAGATTAAATCGAGAAGGGAAGGACCTCAGCCTCGTTTGATGGGCCTCCAAAAAACCAGGTAATTACTAATTAGTACAATTTATGAATTATGATTCTAAAGCAAAACAGAAACATTTATGAGTTTTGCAGCTTGGATAGGTACTAGGGAGCCCACTATGTTCGGTGTATAATAGGGGCAAGGATTTTCTGCCTTTCCACTATCGGTGTCTTTCCGTATTTTTCTATTTTGTATGGTCACGGTTAAATCAAGTTAATATTTTATATTATTTTTTTATAGAGATAATAAGATAAAAATGAATAGTAATATAAAATGTTGACTTGGTTTAACCGTGACCAAACAAACGGGAGGGCACCGAAGTGGAACGGCAAACAATCCTTGTCTGTATAATAGATATAGTTTATGTAGTTTATTCGAGTTTTCATTTTCGTCTCTGTAAGAATTACTTTTCATTTTTATCTTTAAGTGTTTCGTACGTGATCTAATATTTTAATGAATAAGGTCTTGAGTTTCACTCATGTTTTCTGAATTTAAAATTCTCTCATCTCTTAAATTATCCTAATGAATAGTACGTTGAGTTTCCTCATCAGACGAGCCCAATGCAGAAATGGTGAACGAATTTAAACCAATTCGGACCTAAAATAGCCAAGTTTGGTATGTCTCTATTCTATTCAGTTTTGGTGTTATGTGTCCTTTTCAAATTGCACTAATAATCCATGTAGTTTATTTGAGTTTTCATTTTTCTGTCAGTAATTTTTTGTTTTTTTAGCATTTTCGTCCTTATTGTCTCATTTTGTTTTCACTTCAACTAATGTAATCTTTTAATCCATTTTAGTGCACATCTTCTCGTGATCTCATTTGATCATGAAAAAATGTAAATGAAATCTAAGCTCCTCATCAGTTTGGTCAGGTTTCGCTCAAAGCAAAACTAGTCAAGGAAACCAAACCAATCAACTTTGGTTAGGCTGGTCTTATTCGGTTTTAGACTTTAACCATTTTAAAGAAAAAATTATAAATCAAATTGGTTCAGACCGCTTTAGTTCAACTTTTGAACCAAAATTAACTTTTGTTCAACACGGTTTTTTAGTCTGGTTTATCGATTCAACAGTCTTAAGCCCGTCCCTCCACTCCTTTTGAAAAACTCAACTTGGAATGAACTTGCCTCATTTGTCGAATTTGACTAAGAGTGAAAACAAAATGAAATTACAACGATGAAAATGCAAGAAAAGAAACACGAAATCGAAATCCAATTAACATATGAGGACTATAACTTTATTTGGTTGTTCTTTTTTATTTTTTGTTTTTATGGATTGTGAGAATCTGCGGTGCTCCATCACAACACGCTAGAGTGCTCTGTTTGTTTCTTTATTTCTCGAAAAGAGTACCATGGACGTTGGATTCCGTAGATTTCCCGGGAAAGATACTATTCCTGGGTGTGCATAGAGGAAACTGGATTTTGGGGACACCCAAAAATTGCTCAGACAAGTTTCTTTCTTTCCATCAGATTCTGACAACACTTGTCCTTGATCGAATCTGAACCGTCGGATTGGAATTGGATTTGTACCTTGTGCGCAATAATAACGAGATTAGTTATTCTTCAAGTTCCCAAGCAACCGTGTATGGAAAAGAAGGCTGCGTCATCAAATCAGACGGTTGCTTGTTTTTTAGCCAAAAATCGAAGGGACAGAGTTGGAGTTGGAAAACTCTGGTCCGGATCGGACCATTACAGAAGCTGTCATCTTTCAAGACTATCAATTAATGCGTTTCCAAGTTTTCACCGCATCTTTGCTACTTTGCTACGACATTCCTCAGTTCACATCTTGCATCGCATGGAATCAACTCTTACGAAGCTCCATTCCAAAACTAATTTTCGTCAGTGGTTTAGGATTACAAAGTACTAAAAAATAGAAGGTGAAGATTGATTTTAAGAAATCGAATGGTTATAATTGTTTAAAAGTTGACTATTTGATAGGCGAGATTACCGAAAACAAACCATTCTAAAAATATGATTGAAAAAGGGTTTACATTAGAGTTTGTATGCGGTCTGATTTGATTTGATTTATTTTACTTTAAGTTAATGAACAAACCAAACAACTATTAAGTGATATGTTTTGGTTCGTTTAGGAAAATTCAGGCTATGTTCGATTCAAGTGGTTTAGAGGGTTGAGCTCAATAATCCTCTATTGTTTTTTTAAGTGATTTAGCCTAAATACAATACAGGGCTCTGGGAAATACTTTTTGCACACTAATTTTTCCACCTCAAACACATTTCTCACTCTATTCTTTTTCTAACTATTGAAATGAAAGGAGAATCAACGGTTAAAACTAAAAGGAGTGGGTAGAAAATGAAAAAGTACTTGCAGAAATTTCTTCCCTTACAATTCATCTATTTAACCATGCATGGTATTGTTTTTCAAAGCATAACTTGCATGCACGTGTTTCACGTTTGCCTGGTTTCACAACCCTTTCATATATATATATATCAAATTAATAAGATTCTCGATCCGTTCATTAATACATGATTAAAAATCTTAACGTAATCGAAAATCTTACTAACTCGACACAGTAAACGCAGAGTGTGTACAGATAAAAAGGACTCTTATAATGTATATCTGAAACAATGATGCCTCATCTACAGTTTGTGTTGGTCCCTAGCTGGTTCAGAAAATTAATATGTTAGAGCCCTTTCAAACATACAATAATACATGAAAGAATACACTGAATAGTAACGAAACTTTAGTCACAGGTGAAGAAGTCTGAAGGAAATTGTGGGAAAAGTGCTAAACAAACTGTAACCCCGTGAAAACTGGCAGCTTCCAAAATCCAAAAGCATCTGAGAATCGAGAGGAGTTTCTGCGTGTTGAGTGGTGACCATATTCATTTTCTCACATAATTTGTATATCATCAGTACGACGCACACTGGTGGTGATGATGATGGACCCATTTTATATAAGTACTTCTCCGTTCTTTGTCTGCACAAGAACTATTACTCACCTTCTCTCATCTCATGGATACTTCGAATTATGAATATATACATATATAAACATATATATATATATATATATATTATGCAGCCTAGCTAGTTCTGGTTCCAAACTTCAAACAAATCTCATATCTCTGAATTGCATCACGTCGATCGCATGGATACGATTAATTTGTCCAATGACATCACAAGAAATTTAATCTTATACCTTCCGTTGATCACAGTAGGATTATAAATCACAGCCGGTTGGGTGGGTGTTTAATCTATTGCCAAAAGAAAAGAAAAAAAAACTTTTAAACTATTGTGCTTAATTCTCTTAGAACAAATTATCTCAGTGAAAAGCACTTCAAAGATCAAACTATAAAAAATTATATTATTTGTCAACTGTTAATTTGGATGTGTCAACTGTTAATTTGGATGTAATGATAGTCAAGTACATTAACATTTGCGTTCGAAAAAATTCTATCCTCTCCAAAACGGTGTTTTTAAGTATTTTGACTATGAAAAAGAAGTTTTGAGATAAAAATTTTCTTTTCGGTTACAATAGTTTTGAGAACTTACCATATGATACAAAAAAATGATATAATATATATATATATATGTGTGTGTGTGTGTGTATTCACCATCAACACTTATGAACACTTGTTCACCGTTGCTTTTGGAACCAACATGAAAAAAAATGATATAATATATATATGTGTGTGTGTGTGTGTGTATTCACCATCAACACATATGAACACTTGTTCACCGTTGCTTTTGGAACCAACATGAAAGATAGACTGGCTTGGGGAGCGTCACGCGGTATGATTGAGTACACGATTCCACGGCACCATGCTTTTGCATCACCCATAACTTGTGATATGTAACATGCAAGTAAATATATACTGGGGTATTACTTGTTACTTAGTCACTAAATCATTGATTGGTTTGAGACGAATGGATGATTAAAAGATCTTCAAATTGAATGATTTTTGCATGTATGATCTTTAGATGATTATAAAGAGAATGAACGGTTCTGATTATGATATTTGCTTGGTTAAGATACGTTAATCGTAATTAAAAGGACAAGTAGGTTTCCTAATGGGAGGAATACAAGCATTATTCTTTGCACATTGAATCGCCTTTGATCCAAAAGAAAAATTCTTTAACTAGTGTATTTCCCTAACAACCATTCATCTTAGTGATATTTAGCATCGGTACACTTTGTGCATTAGCAAGATTTTAACCTTTTTTTTTTTTTTTCCTTCTCAAACTAAGTTACATTTTTTAAATAAAAAAACTAATACAAGCAGAAGAAAGCCCAAAAGATAGTCCACAACCTAAATACGAGCTCAACATAAAAAAGAAAATATAATAGAAAGCCCAAAAGGAACCAACTTAGAAACAACAAAAAACCCTAAAAATGGAGAGGAAACCAGCAGCCGCCACCAAGTCAGCCAATGTGCCTCCATCACAAGGCTACCGCCACCAAGAGAATGAACCAAACGAAACAACTGGATCAATGAAAAATGGAGGTGAGCGAGTCAACCGCACAATGAGCGCTCCCATAATCCTACCAAATAGTGTTAATTGCACTTTAACAGCCACTCAAAATCCAAGGGTGCCGTCGAGGAGAAGCACCCAAGCCGAGTAGCAGCTGTTGGTAGTTGAGGATACACGACGAAAAGAAGAATTGGAAAAAGAGAAGTGCATAAAAGGCCCTAATCTGAGACAAATTCAGGAAATTGAGACAAAACCCAAGGAATTGAGACAGAGCTCAGGACAATCAATCCAAAACGAATAGTTGTATTAAAGTAAAACTCACCATTTACACCGAATCATCACTCAACCGTCTCTCTTTCACATTCCGTTTCCCATGTTTCTCGTCTGCAATTTTCCTTTTTCTATGCCTCATCTGACAAACCAAAAGTGCCGCTTCATTTTTTTTTCCCTGAAATAAATCTGCCCAAACGGAATTTAAGAAAAAAATCTGGAGTCTGAAAGCTTTTTCAAGTTTATTGGATAATTTCGGAAAAAGAGATAAAGCACACCAAATTAAATTTTATCTCCATATATAATTTTTGTTGCAAAGAGAGATAAGATTAAAAAAAGGAAGGGTGAGATAGATGAACTGAAAAAATAGGAGCAAGACTATTCAATGAAATCCCATTATTTATGGGATTATCCAATACTATTCAATGGTTTGGACTATAATCTAATGGAGGCCATAATTTATTCATAGGTTTATGGGATTTCAGGTTTGATTGTTATTAAAATGGTTTTTAAGATTAACACAACTCATTAGTTTGGTCCTTGATGTTGAAAACCAACGGAATTGGTCCCTAAGTTTGTGCATTGATTGGACAAAGATACCCTCAATTTAACCAAAAATTTTCAAGCAATGACCAAAATGATTGACGGTGGACAAACTCAAGAACAACTTATATCGATTTTCAATCTCAATGAACAAAGTGAAGAGTTATGCTAGTCTCAGAGACTATTTTTTACTTAAAAAAACCTATGATATAATGGGAACAATCGCACCTGATTGAGAAGGACAAGCAAACTGAGGGAGGGAGAGACGGGTGAGTGATACTGTGTAAATGGTTTAATACAATTACGTTGACGCGGACAATTTGAAATTCAGTAAATTAATCTAATGGTTGAAATCGTGCTGGATGCGATTATTGTATCAAAGTTAAATGTAGAGACTCATGATTCTTTACGCAAAAAAAAAAAAAAAAACACTTCAGAAATCAAACTATTAAAAAAAACAAAATCCATCATCTATCATTTAGTAAGAATAAGCATTAAATTGGTCCAGTAAGACAAGACTTTCTACAAAAGCATGCATGGATTCGTATTTTCCCTCTCCTTCTCCAGAATATTTAACTCGTTTGGTCTTAAAATCCACCGTTACCAGTCTTATACTATTCTTACTGCTCATGTGGAAGACTTTTTCTCCATTGCCTTTAGAACCAACATAAGCAACGCGGAAGATTAAAGGGACTGATACAGGGCCCTCGGACAGCACCACGCGGGATGATTTAGTCCACGATTCCACCACACCATATTGTTGCATCACCCATAAACTGAGGTAGCAAGTATTTACTCGTGATCTCGAGTAATGCCAAGGAATCTGAACCACGGCGAGGGAATTCCCGTGTTCCGAAAGAACAAAATGAGAGGCACCACGGAGCAACCTTTTTCTCGTCAATGATTTCGGCAACTCAATCTCGCTGAACGATTCAGTGGCCATATCAAACGACGCAATGACATCATTGTTGTGGTCTTGGTCGTGGCGTAGGATCCAATGCACGGCACCATGGACGAAAACAGTGTTATGATGCCAACGTTGAAGAGAAACAGCAGGAGAAGCTGGTGGAGGAGGACTGAGAGCCTTCCAGGAGCCCCCGGCTAAGGAGTAAACCTTGACTTCGATTGGGGTGTCCCCGGCAGGACCACTAGAACGATCACGAGCGTTCCTAAAAATTGTTAGAACCTTATAGTCATTGGTGCTCAAATCGTAGCCAAACGCATAAGTAGGTACAACCCGTTTATGCGTGCAAGGAGGGGGCAAAGTCACAAACTTTCTAACCGAAGGGTTCCAAATTATTATGGGGAATTTAGGGATGGCAGTAGCAAAGCATATGAGGCCGTTGGAAGTCCCAACCAGACCGTAACTTGAAGGAGGCACTTTGCTTCTTCCTACTTTGTAAGCCGGTTGGTAAGTCAAGGGGGCTATTTTCTTGGTATTGGTAGCATTAATGCTGAAGGAAGAAGCAGAAGCAGAAGCAGGCTTATCCCAATACAACAAATAATCATTAAAGGACCATACTAGATGGAGACGACCAATATCATTGTCGTCGGCATTTGGATTTTGGCTATGGCGGAGATGGGCGGCAATGAAGGATGAGCTTTGGATCATATATCTCCATGACTTGCTTACGGCGCAGCATTTAACTAAAGATTTGACGGACGACCTCAACAGGATTTCACGCACGATTTCTTCGGGTAAGTCGCAGCAGTACTGAAATTCCTCTTGGAGTATGATGCGGGTGGTTTTTACATCAGGTGGATATTGAAAGGCGGCATAGGAGGTGGTGGTCTTAGGGTTCTCCTCTAGGACAGAGAACCGGCGACGAGGATCACTTGGAGCCTCCTCCACCGAAGAAGATGACGAAAACTTCCCCTCCTCCAAGGGAGGACGTGGTGGTGAATTGATGTTGGTGGCGCTTCCAAGAGAAGAGGTGGACATGTTTGGTTTGCTGGAACTGAGAGTTGTCGAATGGTATACCAGCAAAAGTTCCTCCCCCTTGGTGTTTATATATATGTGTGTGTACGTCGACAAGGAGTATTCGACTAGGAATCCAAAACCACAACGACATATTTCTAATCCAAACTGTAGGACATATCGGATTTCTAAGACTTATCTCCAATTCAATCTAAGCTGGAAATCCTAAAATTTAGTCTCCTATTTTCAATTATTCATCTACACGTATGAGGTTTTCAGTTTTTTCCTCCAATGACGAGACCTATAATTCACACCCCTACTTTATAATTTATTGAATTTTTGTATGTCTATAAATTTTTATTCTAACAATTTTAGGATTAATGTTTGTATAATCTTGTTTTATTTCTTATGAACATTGTGATGTAAAAAAATCAAAATTAAAAAAAAAAAAATTAGAGTTGGATCACTGGATTGCATATCACAATATCTATGATGTGGACACAAATAAAATTGACATTACATAAAATTCTTAACATTACATGAATAACAAAGAGATTACGCAAGAATACTTCAAGCATGTTGTTCCAATAAAATACTAAAAACAAGAAGGAAGCCAATCGGAATTTCTAACGCTCTCTTTGTCTACCAGATGAGCTAAATTTAAAAGACGAATGAAATGATCAAAGAAATTGATAGTGAAATATAGAGGTAGAGAAAAATACCAAAAATATCGAAACTGACCAAAACCAAACTGAAGGAATACCCAATCGAAAATATTGAATTATTCAGTACTCGAAACCGAAATTTTCGGTACGAGAATCGGTTCGAAATGTGGGTTTATTCGGTAGACTAACTCGAACCGAATTAAATATAAATAAAAATTTAATTTAAAATGTATAATATATAAAATTCTAAATTATTAGTGTTGTCGGTTTGATTGAGATTTAATCTCAACCGTGGAATTAACATCAAGTCACTCTCGATCAACCTCACTTCAGTACTTCAGATCTTCAATCCTCTTTCATGATTTCTGCCACCTGATCTTGACTCCGGCAACACTCAGTCTCTCTCTCGACATCTCTCTCCAACTTTCCTGCTTGATTGAGTCTCGCTCAAAGCAAGAAATTTTCACTTTAATTCGTCGAGTTTAATTAGGGTTTCGATTTGGGATTCTAAAATGGGGATTAGGGTTCCTAAAAATTAGGGTTTTATTGGATTAGAGTTTCTAAAATTGGGGTTCTTATATGAGGAATAGGGTTTCGAATTAGGATTGCTGAAATTGAATTAGGGTTTCTGAAAGGTAAAATTAGAATCCCCTGCATTTTTTCAATACGTTTTAGATCAAACATTGGTTCCTTTCTAAGATTTGATTAAGAGACTTTGACCAATTGTCACACCAACGTTTTTCTATTTTTTAAATTACATATAATTTGTTTAAAGGCATCTTCACTTCACCTTGTAACCAATTGCCTACAATTTAGGAAATTTTATTTTCCCGGTTCTTTAAACTCCTACGTTTTATTGACTCTTGCTATAAAAAAATAAATAATTAAAGTAATTTAAACTTTTACATTGTTAACGACTCTTTCTATAGAAAAATAATTAATTAAAGTAAGTCCTCATTATTAGGACAAAAAGTAATAAAACTTATGTTTTGAAAACAAACGTACCAAAAATTTAAATGTACCAAAAACTAAATGTACCAAAAATTCAAATGTACCAAGAAAGCAAATGTACCAAAAATTCAAATATACCAAGAAGCCAAATGGACCAAAAATTCAAATGTACAAAGTAACCAAATGTACCATTATAATCAAACATACCGATATAAACCAAACGTACCTAACAACGAGTTTTGTTACATTCTATTTAATTTACTAAAATAAATATTTTAATAAAAAAAATAAAAAAAATCTTAAATTATCATAATAAGAGATGCATAAAAATAGGAGGAAAAAAAGGAATGCTAACGTGAATAGACTTCTAATGAAATAAAATTAAGCACCAAAATTGTGGGGAAAATATTTAATCAAATTTGCAAAATGAATAGATGTTTAGTTTATGACATTTAAAAACGAGACGTCTATATCAAAACGCCCCTTTATGAAATTGGGATTCTTAAATGGTGATCGCATTTCAAATTAGGATTTCTAAAATTGAAGTTTTTAAAATTAGGGTTTTGGGTTTCAAATTAGGTTTTCTGAAATTGGGGTTTTTGAAATTGAATTGGTGTATTTGAAATTGAAATTCAATTGTTTATCTGTATCTTTTATTGAACTTTGTATGTCATTACCGATCCCGATCCCGATCCCGATCCCAATTCCGAACTAAAAACTCAAAATAATTTCGATATTACCAAATTTTGAGAAAACCGAAGGTTCGGTTTGGATTCGGTATTTGCCATTCTTTCTTGAACACTTGAAATATGAGAAAATTGAATTTTTTGTTTTATGGATTAGTGAACAAATTAATGGGTATTTATAGAATTTTGGAGGAGTTTTATCATTGAATCTAATTTAGATTAATTAATAATATTATTTTGATTGTTGAATTCATATTTGAACCGTTGGATCTTTTTTATTACCATTAAAATTGATTAAATTGAATTTGAGTTTTTTGGATTTAAAAAGTTACCGTTGAAAAAATATTCAAAACTTACCGTTGAACTGTAATGGTCAAGAAATCTGAGCCGCACAGCACAGTTACTGTTCGAACCATAGTTGAACGCGCATTACTAAACCATAAAAAGGAGACGGGCCAATCAACGGATGACAATGGCTGGCGCATTGAGCCATAGAAATGGGCTTGCTGTGAGCGCAGTACTAGCGAATCCCTCAGTCCACTTCCTTCCCTCCAAGCACGCCCTCCAAGCAAGACCCACAACCTCAATCCTTCGCTTCTCTTTCCGAAGCCAATGTTGTTGTGGAGCATGCAAATTCCGCTGGCTTTGAGTTTGAGTTGATAACGAATTGGCACATTTCACACAAGAAAATTGTCAACCATGTGTTGGATCACATCAGCCCCATCAGAGTGTAGACAAGTGTTTTTCACCTGCAACACAATAAAAACCGTAACGCATGTCAAACTCGGCCTGCTTCTCTAATTATGTAGCTTTCAGGATGGAACAGCTTGCATTGTGAAACGAGTAAGAAAAATAACGGCAATGGTGAATTTCTGAAGCCTTTTGACTAATCTTTCCAACTACATTACAAGATTTTTTTGTTAAACACAATGAATTTCAAGGAAAAGAAAGCATCGACTTGCCTGAATGGTACTGTGTGCAAGGTATCTTTGTTTACTTCCGCTGAAGTTCACATCCACCCGTTCCCAGCTCATTTTGGTCAAGTTTCTGATCATTTCTTCTGCAATCGTGTTGCGAAATTAGTGAATAAAATGTCAAGGAACTAAGAAGTACAACCCCGTAATAAGGCAATCATGGGGTTGACATCATAAAATTGAGTTATTGGATGAATGCGACAACTAGAGATAGAAATACCAACTAGTTTTATTCAAAACAAAACCATCTACATTGGATGTCTCTCGCAACATAAACTTAGGGCTGGTTTGGTATTGCTGTGTTTTGAAAAAAAACTACTTCTGCTGTGCTGTGAGAATAAGCAGCTGTGAAATAAAGCAGCAGAGTGTTTGGTAAACTTTTTTGTAAAAGTGCTTTTGAAAAAAAAAAAACCAGTATTATAGTATTTGGTAAACTTTTATGTAAAACAGATGTGAAAAAAAAGCGGTTTTTCAAAGCTGGGTTTTGCAGCTTCTTGTTTTTGGCTTTTTTTCACCCAAAACTGTGAAAAAAAACTGAAGTTGAATGTTTTCCAAACACAAAAACAGCTCCCAGCTTTTTTTGATACCAGCTTTTTTCAGAATCACCTCAGTACCAAACCAGGCTTTATTCTCCCTCCAAATTTATGATTACTACAATTATCATCAATTTAGTCCCATAGAACTACTAATCGGCCCACACATATTTAAAAATAATCTGCTAAGGAACTCAGAATTTCCAACGCTTTTCTTTCAATTTATCTACAACTAGTGCATGTCCTATACCTGTACAATCCCGTGGGAAAATGGAACCCTATGAGTAAAAATTCCTTCATGCTAAAGCTGGAATAAGCTTCAGAGAGCAATGAACCACCGGGAATAAGTTTTTAGTCAAACAAGATACACAAATAGAATACCTTCAAAGTCAATTTTCTTGCGCCCACTGGCTATGGCTTCCAACGGTAATTCTTCTTGAGGACTTGGACTTTTAATTGTCTCCACATTTACAATATGTCGATATTTGTCATCTCTGGATAAATTTTTAAGCTGATAGAAAAGTTCATGTTAGATTAACTCCAGACACTAAAAAAGCACCCGTGAGTAGCTTCAGAAATACCTTTGGCAGCTCCTTCTTACGCCGCAGAGATGATGTACTCCATCCCACAAGGTCTATAAGAGTTGTTAAGTGCTTCAAAATAAATGATGGACATAGTAATAAACAGACTTGTCAGTTCAAATTGAAAGTTCAACTCACTCAAACTTTTACCTACATTTAAAGACACCAAATTATCTCCCAAACATGCAACCTTCAACAACATCAAATAATAGAACATAAAAAGAAACACAAAACACAAATAAATGAAAGGGATACGATCAAATCGAACATTTGCATAGGCAACACGGCGCTTGAAGGACTGCAGTGCTGATCTGTAGAGACAAGAAGATATGATGGCAAGTTCTAGAATTATCAACAACAATAGCCAATCATATATTACGAAAAAGAAGAAGCTGTAGTTATCGATGACTCACATGAATTTAGGTTGAAGATCCGTTAGCTCTCTGGAATGCCTTGAGAAACAAATACAATCACCAAACAACGGTGGTTCTTCTAAGGGCCCGTTATGAGTGGACTCATCTGAGGATCCAGGACTTCAAGTCAGTGGCAGAGTACAATTCTGCGTTGTTCAGAATTACCTCTCAGATGAAGCTCTGTGGGGATATTATTACTGAGGAACATATGCTGGAAAATACTCTCAGCACATTTCATGCCTCCAACGTGCTCCTGCAGCAGCAGTATAGAGCGCGAAGCTACACTGAGTACAACCAGCTGATATCTGTAGTGTCATGGACCATCTGAAGAAGAAGGGGAGGTTTTCCATCATTCCTATCAGTTAAAAACAGATGTCTTCCACTTCTACCTAGACACCATGAAGTACGAGCCGCTACCTTTTCAAGGGGTTTTACCCCACAAAACACTGGAACCTGAAATATTAAACCAACACATTATCAAGAACTATAGAAATTCTGTACCAATTCACTTGAACCAATTCTCTCCTCATTAAAGAAATTCTGAAGCTTCAAGTTTTACACGTATTGTTTAGATTAAGGCAATTCATATAATTCTGCCCTCGCGAAAATCTTGGAAGTCCAGAAGAATGTCACGAGTTGGGGGAGAAAACCCAATTACTATTCATCATCTTTCAAGATGTTGGTAGATATGTGAATAAATACCTAATTCTTCATTCAACTAAAACAATATCTCATAGTTCAAAAATGGCACCAAAAAAGTATACTTTAATTTCTAAACAAAATACTGATGATATAACATAGAACAAGCATACTATCATAAGTTCAAAATCAAATTGGTTCACCTGATTATGCCCCCAGGAACCGAGGTGCGGAGTTGCGGACGTTATAAAATTCATGGGCTCCAGTCCAGCAATTTTGCCTTTGACTTTTTGTTTCAGCAACGGATCCTCAACTCCATCTCTCCTATATTCTCCATTTTCTTGACATAGTTCTCCGGTGATGTCTCGTTCATAAAGCCTTCCAATGGCATATCTTGCTATAAGCCCACCTAACGAATGACCAACAAACGAGATCTTCTGTACACTCGGGTGACGTTTTATCACAGAAATAACCTGAGAAAACAAACAATGACAATAGCCATTAACTCCATAATGCTTTCACATACGAACCAAGCCAACGAATACGAGATCAAAAACCCATCATTCAAATGAAAAATGATAAACAAGTAGGTTCAAACTGAACAAATCCAAAAGAAAAACCAACCTCTTCCGCTAATCTCTCTCCCATCACATCAACACCATCAAATGTTAACATTGAAGAATTGCATTCACTGCCTGCAATGCAAAATTGCAAATTAATTAGCAAACTCACTTCATTGCTTGGAAATGCCATTCGTATTTCGTACAGTCTAATTTCATGGGTTTATCAAGTGTAATAATTTATTTAAAAATATATATATATATATTGCCAAAGCAAGCAACTTTGATAAGAACAGGACTCACAGTGAGCAACAACATCTTCTGGGTATCTCTTCAGAAACTCCTTTGCTCCATATTTCCAATTCTCAGCACTACACCATAAAAATGTACAAAATCAACTCAACCCTCAGGCAACCCACGTTCATTTTTTTCTTTCTTTCGAGGGCCCACCACCCTCGCCAATTGGCCTAACCCACATTCAAATTAACAAAACCGAGACTCAGAAAACAGAGTACATTTTTCACTTACCTGCCGATGAGACCATTCACCAAAATAATCAAATGGGTCGGACTCATTTTTTCACCCGTTTGATCCTCCACCTCCATATCGAAACCCCCATTCTTATCCATTTCGGGTTTCGATCTGAAACACCGAAATTTGGGCATGTAAGAAAACGTTTCTTTTTTTCCGCTCGTCGTCATCGTCACCTTGGTTTTGCTCCTTTTCTTTTTCCCCGCGTTTTTCTTGCTCCCTCTGTGCTTCATCTCGTTCGGAGGCGGCTCCTCAGTCCGCACGACTCCATCGCCGCCGATCTCCACATCCATCCCCGCCATGCTCTGCAAATCCGCGGAATCTTCCGTCAATGCGAGATGTTGTCGAATTTTAGAAGTCGCACGAGCTCGCGAATCGCAATTTGAAATGTGGGTTTTTTTTCACCTTTCGCCTTCGATCCGGGACTTTGACGTCGGGCAGATGGGTCCGTACCGCGAACTGGTGCGTGCCATACTGCCATTGGTGGTTAATGGCCCTTTGTCTTGAAGTTAATTACGGAAATGTCATATGTTGCGCTGGTTTTTGTATCCAGAACGTTTGAAATTTGCATCTACGATTCGCGACCTTGACGGGTTGACACGTAATTCTCCTGCATGTGTTATATGATTTATTTAAAACAATTGTTATTAGCACTCCAAAACTCTCATTCTACGTTTTAAATTTTCTATATTTAGAAGAAAAAATACAGTTGTGAGAGGTGTAAAATGCGATTTTTAAAATGCCAATAACATTTTTATTTACTAAAAGAAAATTACCTTTTTTGTATTACTTAATCTATTTTTGTTTTCGCTTTGTTGCAAGTTGGCCAATTGCCATGTTGTATTATTGAGAACCGAATCTCTTCCGGACCCAAAGGAACAGAGCTTAATGATCAAATTATTCGAATCATTGAAATTTGATTCAACGACCATAATTATTATAACTTTTAGAGGGGTCCCTGTTTGTAGCCGTTTGATCAAATTTCAATAGTCCAGATTATTTGATGAGTGGGCTCAATTCCTTTGGGTTCAAAGGGGTTCCGGTTCTGTATTATTGAATCTTTAGAAAGCCTTTAGGTTAATTATGCAACACATACCATAAATAACATAATAAGAACTTCATATTCTTTTATTTGAATGAACACAAACAGTATATGATAAAAATTAATTGTAACGATGAATGAACACAATTAAAGAATCTTCGGAATCCTCACAAAAAGGACCTGGAAAGAATCTTCATTCCTTTTATTTGTTTTTATTTTTTGCACTCTTGTATAACCTTTGGACATGGATCATGATGCTTTGGTTTGTACCCAGGATACATTCATTTTTTATCTCCCACACAACCTTGTTAATTTTTTGTCATTGATTTTCTTCAATTTATTCAATCCGATGGTCTGAAATTGATAAGGGTGCGTGAATGGTAAATTGAGTGTGCAGATAGCACTGCTCTTTATATATAGGATTTTATTTTGGATTATTAGTTAAATCATTTTTATTTATTTTTTGAACAAAATGAAGGAAGCGGAATTGACTTAACCTCATAATGGGTTAGCAATAATATGGTTTAAAAAATTAAGTGGCTTGAATAATTAATTGCTCCAGGATTACCAACAATTTTCCTTAATTAGACGGCCACCGGTCCCACAACTTCCCGGGCTTTTTATTTTCTTATTCACAAGTTCCTGGGCCTAATGTTTCTTGCAGTCCACGATCACAGGTTGACTGAGAATAAAGCCCAACAATAGAGAAAGCCCAAACAAACAAACAGGTGGAAAAACAGAGTTCACCCAAACGTTTAAACAGATGAAGAATCGGTGGTGGAGAGCAAGTCAAAAAAAAAAAAAAAAAAGAAGGGGAATTTATTACTTGTCGAGGAAACAAAACCCATGAAGATTTTTTGGTGGCTGATGAGGAATGAGGATTTAATGGACCCTATTTCTCTACCACTTTTAGCTACCAAGAAGAAAGAACCCAAAGGAGGCAATGGGGTTTGGTTTTAGGCTGAACCTCCTCAAGTCTGGCTTCCCACCTCAGCGTTCTCAGCGTTCTCACTGGCAAACTGCTTCTTCTAATTCCAAGCTCTCTTCTGCTTCTGGTGAGTATAATTTTGATTGGCTTTTTTTCCCCAGCTAATTTCCTGCTTCTGCTTCAGAAAAAAAAAAAGTCTGTTTCTTTTGCTTTCAAATTTTGATCTTTTGGTTTGTCATTGCATCTGTTATTTGCAAGTTGAAAACTTTGTAGTATATTCTAAGTAAAACCCACAAAGAATCATGCTAAAGTGAATTGGAAAGATGATCAAAATGCATGTTTGAGAATTGGGTCTTGAAAGTTTTGAGATTTTCTTGAATTATGCAGCATTGGATTTGCTTTCTGCTTTTTGCAATCTTAACCTACAAAGAGAAACAAAATAGTAGTAAAGTGAATTTGCATGATGATCAGAAGGGATGTTTAAGAATTGGGTCTTAAGGTTTTCATTCAATTTGGAGTTTAATAAGTTCCCATCTGCAATCTCATCCGGCTGAAGTAGTTACGCCAAATAAAGATAAATAGAGGGGTTTCCGCTTTAAAATTCTATAAAACCACGACTACTCCTTACACAAGTTCTCAAAGAAGATCAAGCAACATTTCATTGATTCATTCTTCTTGTTATTTTATTAGATTTTCTGAGTTCTTTATTCAATTTCTGACAGAAAACAGATGAAATGTGAACTTCTTGAGTAGTCTACTTCCCTTCGAATGATGAATCACCTTACATTAAAGTAAAGGAGTCCTTTAAAATTCATAAGGGATTTATATACTTGTCTATGTATCATTCCATTCGATCTTTTAGGTCTCTACTTTGCCTGGACGGTTATGTCACGATATTCTTAAAGCCTATATGCGATGGATAGACTCCTGCAACCATGACATATTTTCTTATTTGGACATAATCATAATTAAATTTCTTTCTAAACCTAAATGAAAGAGAATGTTTAATTCCACAAAAGAAGTATTTTTTTACAAGGTACAACTATAATTTCCTGTTTATCTGTTAACATAAGTGACATTGATATTTGCTTGATTTTTTTGTCATATATTTTTGTATTTATGATGTTCAATATAAAATGATACAGTTAGAGGCAGGGAGGGCTCTTTCAACTCGGCAAGGCTGTCATTTCTGTCAATTATTTCCGAGGAAGGTGAGACTTCCGGTAAAGATACTCTGAAAATCTACTCTTGCTCATCTGCTTCCCCACAAATCTTAGAGGATGGCTTCTCAGATTTGGAAGAGGTGATGGTTTGCCTTTTATTGAATTGTTGCATAAAATTTGCAGAGTGTTAGGGGCACTATGTTTTCCTTGTTTTTAGTAGATGAAAATCTTACCCAGGACTTTTGCCTCTCAGATAAGATTTAGGAGGGTGCCAAAGAGTAGTTTATCAAATACGATTGGGAATAACCAGATGCCTGACGGTGACTTTATATCCAGTAAAGGCATAGAAGCTTGCAGTGCAGCTCATTTTAGTTTGTTACTGAAAAATCTTGATGCTTTGGAGGAGACTTTTGCTAATTCGGATGCGTTAAAGTTGGAAAATGAGATACTTTTGCAGTTAGGAAGGCTTGGAGCTCTACAGTTATTTGATGCCTATCTGTCAAGAACTCTTACATCATCAAGTTTTTTTTATTTGTCTGACATACCTACGGTACCCATTGAAGAGGATAAGATGGATAAGAAAGTAGATAATGACAGAGGCCAGACTATTGTTCGGTCTGGGAAGAAGGAAGAACGAAGATCAAGGAAAAGAGCATCAGATAATGCCAGAGTTTCTTCTGAATTATTGCCTCCTAAAACAACTCGGGAAGGTTTTAAGCCGCCTACTGTTTCATCAGCAAAAAGAGCATCAAATTCTCGAAGGAGAAGACTTACAATTGTTCTAAATGAGGCAGAACTGTCAACCGGGGTTAAGGTTGTACTTATCTTTCAACACACATATTAATATGAAGCTTTCCTTCCTTACTTCAAGGATGTCTTTACCAGCTTTACTTTTGTATCATAACAGGTGATCGCCAACTTGGAGAGAGTTAAGGCAACCTTGGAAAAGGAAACTGGTACCGTAGCTACCTTAAGTTGCTGGGCGGAAGCAGCTGGAGTTCACGAGAAGGTGCTGTTACAGAAATTGCATTTTGGTTGGTATTGCCAGGATGAGCTTATAAGGAGCACTCGCTCCTTAGTCCTATACCTAGCTAGAAGCTATAGAGGGCTAGGAGTAGCCATGGATGATTTACTGCAGGTTTGTGAAACCTTTATCTATTTTGTGATTGTTCCGCTTGTTGCAATATAACATTTAACTTTTTTGTCTAGTTTATAAAAGATACTTCTCAGTAAACTTTTTCGTGAAATAATTTACATATGATTATGTTCGAGACAGTTCGTTATCGTTATTGATCACTGAAAAAAACAGCTTTGTTAGACTCAGACGTCAAAACTCAATGCATAAATTCTTATTTTTTTTTTCTCGAAACTTACTTCTTGTATTTCCATGATATTTACTCTCAATTTATTAGTCCCTCTCTTGAGTTCCCCCTATTTCACAGGCCGGAAACTTGGGTCTCCTGCAAGGTGCAGAAAGGTATGATCACTCGAGGGGTTACAGATTCTCAACCTACGTCCGGTATTGGATAAAGAAATCAATGTCAAGATTGGTGGCACGGCATGCTAGGGGGATCCAAATTCCTGTATGTTCCTCCCTATTTTAAATACTCTTCATACAATATCATCTCAGTGAGCGATGGCATTTGATCCTTGAGTTGGTTTTATTTTAGTTCATGCTAAGCAAGGCAATAAATCAGATACAGAAAGCTCGCAAAGCCACTTACAACAGCCAAATGAAATACCCCAACGATGATGAAATTGCAAAGATTACAGGTCTTTCTTTGGTGAGAATCAGATCAGCTAGCACATGCTTGAGAGTTGTGGGTTCGATAGATGACAAGATGTGGGATAGCTCTGCTGGGACATTTATGGTAATGATCTAACTAATCCTCTCCATCTCTCGTGCATTCGCATTAAATACATATTTTTTTGTTTCTAGGAAGTGCTAAATGAAGATCAATGTCGTTAGTCTCGCTAGTTTGTACACTTAAATTATCTTATTCTTTACATGTCAACTTCGAAGCTTTTATAGTTTGGGATGCTAACCTTGTAAAACATGTAAAATCTGCAAACGTGCAATAAACTGGAAAATCTCATCGAAAGTTGTAGTGTAATTAGCTTGTTAATTAGAAAACCTGTTTTGTGTTAATGATCTAGGAATTTACAGCGGACAAGTCAATAAAGAGCCCTGAAGAAACTGTAATGAGGCAACACATGAAAAAAGACATTCATGATCTGCTGAAGTGCTTGAACTCGAAGGAGAGGCAAGTGTTGGTGCTGCGATATGGACTAAACAACTACGACCCCAAGTCACTTGAGGAGATTGGAAAGCTTTTCGATGTGAGTAAGGAGTGGATACGGAAGATAGAAAAGAAAGCTCTCACAAAGCTAAGGGACAATGAAACACACAGAAGTTTAAGCCATTACTTGAATAACTAGTAGATTCTTTCTGGTAGGGATTACACAGAATCATGGGTGACCTTCGGTTTTGTTCCCCGCCAAAATTTCAGCTCACAACACTACCATGGGAATTTTTCCGTTCTCTCATGTGAAGATCATATACTGTTGTATTGTATCCTTAGCATTCTTTCATTTCCCTTGGTGGGATTGTATAGTATAGAGGCGGCCGTATGGCGCGTATTGTATATTTGATCTAATGGTGGTGTTTATACACAAGTGATTGCTCTAATGACGCGGTTAAACTCCGTTAATCTAGCTTATTTGATGAATGCTAAATTGATTCCCTCCGGATCATCTGTGTGTTCTCTCTCAAACTCTTGTCCGCTCACCCTCCGCGCAATGATGCTTACGTAGCCCATTTGTGGACCCTGCGGACAAAGTAGCTTGATCTTTTGGCTAAGGATGTATCGTGTATCGTAGAAAGCGTGGACTTATCCGCCTCACTAGTTCGACTTCCGGTACCAATTTTTTTGTCTCTAAAACATGAAAACAACGCATAAAACGCGCTGTCGACCTTGAAAATGTATGACACAATTTTATACAGTTTGATGTACATTGATGACTCTTTTAAGATATTTTTCTTACAAAACCATCCGTACCGAGAGATGTCACTTTTCCTTCTGATATTTCATTTACACCTCTTGCCTTAATAGAGATGCCGCCCTTCCATCTTTTTGGTATATCTTTTACACCTCTCGGGGTAGAAGATATTATTCAATAGGGTTGACTCATGCAATACCACGCGCAACGAGGTTTGACCAGAAGTTTAGCTTTTTGTTATTTGAAGCGGTGCATGAGGCAACTCTATTTAAATTTTTCTTCTTATTATAAACTTTATTGTTTCTCGTTCCTCCCACGAGCACCTATTTTATGGAAAGATTACTACTCAAAATTTGCTCAAGTTAATTTTGTTAAATATAATGCATTTAGAAAGTGTGTATGAATCTTGCTCAATCACATAACAATCTAACTGCATACAATTTTTACAAATCAACATAACAAATCTTATAGTTTTTTATATAACGATTATATTTATCCTAAAAAAGTGGAGCAATAAATTAGTTGTAAACTCATTATTTCTAAGATTTAAAATTAAGATCACTGACTTACAAATCAAGAAAAATACCAGACCTGAATACTAAATAATAAACTATTATAATTTAAAAAGAAGAAAATTCAAAGATAATTATACGAAAACACTGTCTTAATTTGCGTTTGCGATAAGAGGTGTGTTATCCACATGGTCTTTTTTTTTTATTTCCACATATCCCTCCTAGTATTGAATAAAAAACATTAAAGAAAATCAAAATAACATAAAATAACAAAGAATATGTAAAATGTAAAATGAGTGTATGGAGTCGACAATCTACGGACTTCAAACTTCACTATCTGACTATTGAAATATGATACTTTTTGTGGGAATTCAGATGATCAATTAATCATGTTCATTTATTGTACATTATACTGTCAGTTTTCGTTAGGTACTATTTATATTCAATTTAAATTTTAAAATAATTTCTAACTACATAATATACGATAAACGAACACAATTGATTGATCTTTGGATCCCTACGAAGAGGATCCCAGTCCCTTACTATTTATGGCGGTGAGGAGACGTTACCCCAAAAAAATCAACTGACAAACCACCAAACACGCTACTTTATTGATTAATCCAATCATTCGTCAACAAATCAGAGGTTTTCCAAACTTTTTTCGCACACTCTCAGAACCTAGTAATCCAAAAACCAAGTAATTAAAAAAGGAAATAAATTAGTTAAAAAATATCCCAAACCTCCCAACCAAACCAACCACGCAAAACCCCGCAACCAAACACGCCCTTAAGTTTGTGCGAGTGAGTAAGCTTCTTTAATCGCTTTCACCCCAATTTGGACACGTGTCCTACTTTTAATCCTCCAGAAAGCAACCTAACCCATTCTGTTAAGAAAACGACCATGTCACCCTCCTCTCACCTCACAGACGTCACAGACCAATCCATTCCCCGATTCCCGTTGATGAATTAAGTCAAACTTCGTGGGAGCTGCCTCGCTGGCAGAACTTCATCCATCGGTCACGTAATTAGCTCACCCGCGGGGAAGTAGCCGTTACTTTTTTGCTGTCAAATTTCCTGCCTCCGCCACGCGCCAACAAACAGTAAACGTCGTCGTTTTCCCGCTTCTTCATCATCTGTACCCGTTATCTCGCAGAGTGTCGGAAACGCTCTCTATAGAAGCGTGAGATCCATCTGACTGTGCGATAACCTACGCTCAATCCTACGAAACTCTAACCCGGTTCACCAATCCTGGTAGGACGGTCCCACAATACTCGTACACAATAGCCAATAGTTGCGTTGCACGAGTAAGGTTTACGTGGAACCTGATGCAGGCGATGATTTCCTTTAACCTCCTCAACCTTCCCAAAACTCGATGAAGTTTCTGTGTCCCCTCTCTCTCCGTCATTGTTGCAGAAGCGATTTCTAGGGTTGCCAGTCGGATTTCTTCTGGACAATTCACACCAAAACGCAAAACTTCGCACCCTGATTTGTGCGTTTTGATAGTATTCGAAAATCCCTAATTCCAATTTGCCTCAACAAATTCCCAATTCAATCTGATGAGTAATGACTCTTGCCACCAGTGAATGGCTCGCTTCCGCACTCCCACTCTCCTCCTCGCATTCCTCTCCGCCCTTGTTGCCCTAACCGCAAACCCTAGCCACCTCCTCCTCGCGTCCGAAGATGAGGACTTTTCGTTTACCGATTCCTCCGATTCCGATTCCTATCTCTTCCACCAAGACTACTCGCCGCCGGCTCCGCCACCTCCTCCGCCGCTCCCGCCGTCGGTCTCTTGCACCGATGACCTCGGCGGCGTCGGCTCTCTGGACGCCACGTGTCAGATAGTCTCCGATTTGAACCTCACCGCCGACGTGTACATAACAGGGAAGGGCAACTTTTATATCCTGCCCGGGGTGAGATTCGGCTGCGCGATTCATGGCTGCGCGATAATTATTAACATTAGTGGTAACTTTAGCTTAGGCAGCAACGCGTCGCTTTTGGCCGGGGCCTTTGAGCTCACGGCGTGCAATGCGAGCTTCCTCAACGGCTCGGCGCTGAACACGACGGCTTTGGCTGGGAAGCCGCCGCCGCAGACGAGTGGAACTCCGCAGGGGATAGATGGGGCGGGTGGAGGACACGGAGGGCGGGGGGCGTGTTGTTTGGTGGACAAGACGAAGCTTCCGGAGGACGTGTGGGGAGGGGATGCATACTCGTGGTCGACGCTGCAGAGGCCGGCTAGTTTTGGGAGCCGAGGCGGGTCGACGAGTAAGGAGGTGGATTATGGAGGTTTAGGGGGAGGGAGGGTGAGGCTCCAAGTGAAGGAATTGCTGGTGGTGGAGGGAAGTGTTTTGGCTGAAGGCGGTGGCGGAGGGAATAGAGGTGGCGGTGGTTCTGGTGGCAGTATCTACATTAAGGCTCATAGAATGTAATGTTCATTATCAATTCTCCTATTTTTTTTATTTAATTTAATTAATAATTAAATGTTCTGTAGTGGTTTTTTCTGTTAAATGATCTTTTTTGTGTTTTTGATGCATATGTTGATGATATGTAGGAGAAAGTAGATATAAATTTACTGTCGGTAAGATGGCGAGTTTGAGTTTATTTGTTCAGTTAACAGAAATGCTAGGGAACTGAAATGTTTCCATCACAGATGTATCTGCACCCCATATATATATAATATGATTTTTTCAATAGTATATAAATATATAATAGCCTAATAGGGAAAATAATATTGGATTATTTCTCTCTCATAAGTCCATAACTCATAATACTGCTCTTAAGTAAATCCCCAAATACATGAGATCGTTCATTTACTTGGAGTGAAGAGCTAACAATTTGATTCATGTAAGGCATTTAATGTATATTATAATACGATTGTTAATTGAATGGACATAGTAAATTTAGGTGTTTTATGTTATGAATTTGACTTGAGTGATTCTTAATTGATTATGAGTTTTAGTTTTAAAGTTTGTGTTAGTTGTAATAATAGATTTGTTTATTGGCAACTGATTTTCACACACCATTTTAAGCTTCTCAGATACTTTTATTTTTGGCCATCGAATTGAATAAATCACACAAAAACAACAGACAAGATTAAAAATAGGTGTCGGAGAGGTTAAAAAGGGTGTGTGTTTATTATCATTTTCCTTGTACAATGTCCAAGACAAAAATTAGTATGTTAAAAAATATTAGTATTTTCCTAAAAGATTATATTAAGGAGGGCCCCATTTAAGATTTCTGCACATGACCTCGAATTCTCAGAGACTTCCCTGGATTATAACCCTTTGTTTGGTTGAGTTTTAAGTTGTTGAGGCAAGTCAAATAGAATGGAACACTGAAAGAACTGACATGACATAAATTTTGATCAATTGGAATAAAATTTTACATTTCTATGTTGTGTTCACCCAGATTTTTCTTATAGAATGTCAGAGATGATATTTGTGCGCTGTTTCAGTCACAATTGGCTGTACTTTTGAGTCTTGAGATGTGTTCTAAAAACTCTTGTTTGGTTTACATCCAAGTTTTTGTGGATAAGTAAAGTGAACGAATGATGTTTGATCTTAAATTTTGATTTTATGTTTGAATCTGTGTTTTCATTGTTGTTTCTACACTGGTGACAAAAATGCTAGAAAGTTAACAACTGGGGTCTGTGGTAACTCTGTAGTTGTGCATCAAAACATGGTCATTTTACTTATTATTCAAATGTGATTCTTATGCCACCATGCTTCATCTCATTGTTCTCATTTCCCAAGTCCATGTGACTGTTGGTACGATTGTGCTTTACATCTGCATCAAGTTGTATCAACAGGATGTGAATCTTATGCAGGGTGACCTTTATGCCTTCTAAAGAATTTTGTTGTTATGAAGTGCAGGACTGGTAGTGGCAGGATAAGTGCTTGTGGTGGTGATGGTTACGCTGGTGGTGGTGGTGGAAGAGTGTCAGTTGATGTCTATAGCAGGCACGATGACCCCAAAATTTTTGTGCATGGTGAGACACCATGTGTTTGCCTGACATGGCTAATTGTATTGTGATTTCTTATAAAAATTTTGGACAAATCTTATGTTCAATTCAATGTTTGAGATTTTCTTGACCTGTTTTTTAGCATTTTATAATATTCTCTCAGTAGTTTCTCTTGTTTCGTAATCTGCTGTTCTGATTTCAATATTAAATTTCTTCGAAAAGTAATTTTAGTGTTCATGATCGTTCCACTGATCTTGTTGTTTACTTTACTTGTTAAAGACTGATTCTCTTCAAGTAACTCAATTCAGTTTAGCTTTTATTCTTAAAATGTCATCTATCAGAAGATAAATTATTATTTATTTTTACGGAATTGTTATTAGCACTCCAAAATTCTCATTCTACACTCCAAACTCTCTATATTTAGAAAGAAAAATACATTTGTGAGGAGTGTAGAATGAGATTTTTGGAGTGCCAACAACACTTTCCTATTTTTATATATTTAAGTTATGCAATTCTGAAAATTGAAATGTGTCAGCTTTTATGAAAGCCCTCTTGGAGGAGTTCGAAAAATTGTTTTGGTGGTAATTACTTCTTGATGTGGAACGAGGGGATGTGACATTAATTATCTCATTATCAGGAGGAAATAGCTATGCTTGCCCAGAAAATGCAGGCGGGGCTGGGACTTTATATGATGCAGTTCCTCGAAGCCTTATTGTTAGCAATCATAACAGGTCAACAGATACAGAATCACTTCTTATGGAGTTTCCTTATCAGCCTCTTTGGACAAATGTTTATATTCAAAATAAGGCGAGGGCGACTGTCCCATTACTTTGGAGTCGTGTCCAGGTGTGTGGAACTCAAAATGTGTAACCTATAGTGTTTCTTCATTCTCTGTAAATTTTTAGCTTTTCGTATGGTTTATATAAAAACACTTTCTTGTTGGATAAAAGGTGTTTTCTATATCCCTTGTCTTACTTTCATATAGATTTTGGTCTAGTTTGAAAAGAGAATACGGGTATCATTTCCATAAAGAATTTAAAATTTGAGAAAAAGATTCAGTCATCCATTGTTTATGCATTGTATAGGTGCAAGGACAGATAAGCCTTTTGAGTGATGGGGTGTTAAGCTTTGGACTTCAACATTATGCTTCATCAGAGTTTGAGTTATTGGCTGAAGAATTGTTGATGAGCGACTCTGTAATCAAAGTAAGTGGCAAATTTTGGATTTCATTGTATGCAGTTCCTTATTATATTAAGATGCAATCTGGTTGACAATTTTTTGTTTCAATTCCTTCAGATAATTAAATTTCACATTGTACGAAGCCATTTATTTATTTTTTTCTTTTGATCTTGAACTTGATATGATGTTATGGTATTCCAATTTTTGAACTTGTTGCCTTTCCTCCCCTCCTTTTCTAATTTCAGGTGTATGGGGCCTTACGCATGACTGTAAAAATGTTCTTGATGTGGAATTCCAAGATGCTCATTGATGGTGGAGGGGAAGAAGCTGTTGAGACATCCTTACTCGAGTCTAGCAACTTGGTGGTTCTCAGGGTAAGTTGCTTACTATCTCTTTGCATTATGTAGAGTTTGTCTTCATTTATGACAAGTAATCTTTGTTTATAATAGGGATCATCTGTGATACACTCTAATGCAAATCTGGGAGTTCATGGACAAGGTTTATTGAACTTATCAGGACCTGGAGATTGGATTCAAGCACAGCGTCTGGTTTTATCGCTATTCTACAGTATTCATGTGAGTGGTTTTCTTTGATGTCATAG
The DNA here is from genome assembly GCF_963583255.1 of Pyrus communis. NCBI lineage: Eukaryota > Viridiplantae > Streptophyta > Magnoliopsida > Rosales > Rosaceae > Pyrus > Pyrus communis. The sequence goes on from NC_084817.1 coordinate 7,453,650, forward strand.
CCTCAATGTCTAATCTTCTGTTTACACGCATGTCATTAACTGTTTATTCGTTCATTCTGAAAATTTATTAGCAATTTTGGTCATGCGAGAGCCTATGGATTGTGCTTGTTCTTCTCGTACTGTTTCTGTAGAAATGGACTGCGTTCTTTTTGATTAATTGGTTGTTTAAAATTTCTAACCATGACATTTTGAATTGAAATATATCCAGGGATTTGATAAGCTATCTTGGATGATTTATGTGCTGTATGATGCTAACAAATCCCATTTTCCTCTAATTCGTCATTATTTATGACTTCTTTTTTCTTTATCAAGGTTGGACCGGGATCTGTTTTGCGTGGTCCTTTAGAGAATGCCACATCTGATTCTGTGTACGTTTGACCTTGGGTTATTGCTGTTGAATCTTATCCACCCCCCCCCCCCCCTTCCCCCCCTCTCTCCCCCTTTACTCTCTAAAATAAATAAATGGGGGATTTGTGTGGTCCTTTAGTTAACTAGATTTTTCGATTTTCATTTTCCACAGAACACCAAAGCTTTATTGTGAAAACAAACATTGCCCCTATGAGCTACTTCATCCACCTGAAGATTGCAATGTGAACTCATCCCTGTCCTTTACTCTTCAGGTGCGTATCATTTGAGTGATGCTGTAATGGGGCTCTAAAAAGTAAATTTTTGTATTCAAGTTTTACAGTCCTGTTACTTTTCTTTGTCAGGTATGTCGAGTTGAGGATATCATTATTGAAGGCCTCATAAAAGGATCTGTTGTTAATTTTCACCGGGCAAGGACCATTGCTATCCATTCTTCTGGAGAAATAAGTACATCAGGAATGGGTAAGATTTTTGGGATCCCATCTTCCTATCCAAATTCCAACCCCAGAATACATTAAGCAAAGCTTTACTGCTTATGCATGCAGGTTGTACTGGTGGTATTGGCAGTGGCAACATTTTAAGCAATGGAATTGGCAGTGGTGGCGGGCATGGAGGTAAAGGTGGGGTGGCATGTTATAATGGCAGTTGTGTTGAGGGTGGAATCTCATATGGGAATGCAAAGTTGCCTTGTGAACTTGGTAGTGGAAGTGGATATGACCCTTCAGCTGGCTTAACTGCTGGCGGTGGTATTATCAGTAAGCTTATGTTTGACTTGTATATTTTACACTTTAATTGACTTAAAAGTTAACAGTTTCCATTTCCAATTCTTTTTCCCATTCTAATACATTGTATTTTCCAAACAGTAATGGGTTCTTCAGAACATCCCTTGTCAAGTTTGTCTGTTGAAGGTGCGATGACAGCTGATGGTGAAAGTTTTGAAGGGACTGCTGTGGAGGAAAATTTTGCCCTTGTTGATAACACAACTGGAGGGCCTGGGGGTGGGTCTGGTGGAACTATACTTCTGTTCTTGCGAACACTAGCTCTTGGTGAGACTGCCATTCTTTCAAGTGTTGGGGGATATGGTAGTTCCATCGGCAGTGGTGGAGGCGGTGGTGGAAGGATTCATTTTCATTGGTCGGATATTCCCACTGGAGATGTGTATCAGCCCATTGCAAGTGTGGACGGAAGCATCCTTGCAGGGTTTGTGTAGTCTAATTTGCTCATATGTACTTTTTGTGTAGTCTAATTTGCTCATATGTACTTAAGGACTATTATGATTAATTTTCCGAGAAAAAAAAGGGAAAAGCACAAATAATTTATTGGTTTATAACTATATTGCAGGGGAGGGGTGGGTGGAGACCAGGGTGGTGCTGGAGAAAATGGAACATTAACGGGTACAGATTGCCCAAAAGGTCTCTATGGGACCTTTTGTGAGGTACATATTCATTGTTTGGACATACTTTGTATTCCTATGTGCAATCGTCTAGTTATTTTCTAACTTCTAAGATCTCTCTCTCTCTCACTCATGAACATGCACTCATTGTAAGTCTATAAGAAAAACTTTGAATGTTAATAATTGCTACTCGAACTTTTCTTTTTTTTTTTTTTTTTTTTTTTTTTTCTCAGGCATGTCCAGCTGGCACTTATAAGAATGCTATTGGGTCTGATATGGCACTTTGTCATCATTGTCCTGCTACTCAGCTTCCCGCTCGTGCGATTTATATTTCTGTCCGAGGTACTTCTCTAACGTTAGTAATTTATTGCTTTATTAGGAGCCAGGCCTACTGCCTTTGAGTTTTTAGTGGTATTGCATCCTTTGATTTGTTGTTTGTTGTGTTTAGTCTCCTGTACCATATTAAGTCACTTCTGGTATCTAAACATGAAACCATTTCTTGTTCTCTTATCAGGAGGTGTTGCTGAGATTCCTTGTCCTTACAAATGCATTTCAGACAGATATCACATGCCAAACTGTTTTACAGCCCTTGAAGAATTGATTTACACATTTGGTGGGCCTTGGCTATTCGGTCTTCTTCTGATCGGGCTCCTCATCCTGTTGGCTTTGGTACTCAGTGTTGCGCGTATGAAATTGGTTGGGGTTGATGAATTACCAGGCCCTGCTCCCACTCAACATGGCTCACAAATAGACCACTCTTTCCCTTTCCTAGAGTCATTGAATGAGGTTTGTTCTTGTATAATAGAACCTCTCTATCTCCCTCTATCTCCCTATATATCTCTCTCTCTCTTCCCCCACTTTTGAGATTAATAGGTGGTATTCATATTGTAGGTTTTAGAAACAAACAGGGCTGAGGAGTCACAGAGCCATGTGCACCGGATGTACTTTATGGGTCCTAATACTTTTGGTGATCCTTGGCATTTGCCCCACACACCTCCAGAACAAATAAAAGAGATTGTGTGAGTTAACTTTTATATATCATTTATATTTTCATTTCAATATCCCACTTGGAATTTTAAGGACTTTAAAGTTATGGTGACTTTCTTCATATTAATTATCGATCTTAGTCTGCGTTATAACTTATAACTTACAACAAATCTAAAAGATCATAGTTTGAAATATAGCATTCCTTCTGGCAGATATGAGGGGCCATTCAATACATTTGTCGATGAGATTAATTCCATAGCCACTTATCAATGGTGGGAGGGAGCAATGTACATCATTCTTTCTGTTCTTGCATACCCCCTTGCATGGTCATGGCAGCAGTGGCGCCGAAGATTGAAATTGCAACATCTGCGTGAATTTGTTCGATCGGAGTATGATCATGCCTGCTTACGGTCTTGCCGTTCGCGTGCTTTATATGAAGGGATTAAGGTTTGAAATTCATTCTAAGTTCAGCACTGAGGGTCGTGAATTAAATGTATACATTGCCTGTGATTAATTCAATTCATATGATAGTAGGGTGCTTCAAACTAATTTACATGCACTATGTGGACTTGGTTTTCCATCCTGTAACCTTTTTCTGTAATACCGTCAGGTAGCTGCAACTTCTGATTTAATGCTAGCATATATGGACTTCTTTCTTGGTGGTGATGAAAAGAGAACTGATCTTCCCCCTCGTTTACATCAAAGATTTCCTATTTCATTACCTTTTGGAGGTGATGGAAGTTACATGGCCCCTTTCTCACTTCACAGTGATAACATTCTTACAAGCCTCATGAGTCAGGTTTGTTGATTGATGCTGACGAATCCAAACCCAGCTCTGACATTTTGATGCTCTAGCTTCTAAAGAATATTAATCTTAATGCTTTTTACTGTGCAGTCAGTCCCGCCTACCGCATGGTACCGTATGGTTGCTGGTTTGAATGCACAGTTACGCTTAGTTTGCCGTGGGCGGCTAAGAGTTACACTTCAGCCTGTCCTTCAGTGGCTAGAACATTATGCCAATCCTGCTTTGAAGATGTATGGTGTACGTGTTGATCTTGCCTGGTTTCAGGCTACATCTTGTGGTTATTGTCATTATGGGCTCGTGGTGGATGTTCTTGAAGAAGACAGTGAACCTGCCTCTGTTAGGAGCATTGATGGAGCCATACGAACTGAAGAATCACGGTAATGGCTTCTAACGTTTGTGTTTAGAAATAGTACACCTATTTAGTCCTTTTCATTTAGACCCCTTCCTTGAGTCTGACTTTGTCTTTCCCTTGACTTTCAGTGCAAACTACAGAGAAGATTCATCTGGTCATTTGAGAGAATCGCTCCTAAACCAGTCTCTCAGAAGTGAAAATTTTATGAGGCCAAAAAGAGAATACGGAGGGATTATAGATGCTAACAACTTACAAACGCTTAAAGAACAGAGAGACATGTTTTATCTTCTCTCTTTTATACTTCATAATACTAAACCTGTTGGACACCAGGTATCTCTTGTGCTTATATTAATTTGTCTCAGCTGGGGACTTGGGATCTCTGATTTCTAAACATATATTTCTATGAACTGCAGGATCTCGTTGGTTTAGTCATTTCAATGCTTCTTTTAGGAGATTTGAGCTTAGTTTTGCTTACATTACTCCAGCTGTATTCGATTTCATTGGTGGACGTCTTTCTGGTTCTATTTATTTTACCCCTTGGCATACTTCTCCCGTTTCCTGCTGGTATCAATGCTCTATTCAGTCATGGACCTAGACGTTCTGCTGGGCTTGCACGTCTATATGCTTTGTGGAACCTTACATCCTTGTTTAATGTTGTAAGTTTCTATTTTTGGCGCTCCACTTCAAGTCTTCCTTCTCCCAGTAGCATCTTTGGCTCTGTAAAGCTTGTTGACTGGTTACACGTGTACGGGTTCACTAATTTGTATCATTTGTTGGTCTTGTGTTCTTTTTCCAGGCGGTTGCTTTTGGTTGCGGTTATGTTCATTATTTGACTCAATCATCAAGTAAAAAACATGCGTTTCAACCCTGGAGTAACATGTGAGGGGATCTCTCTGCCGAAAACTTCATTAGTTGAGATGTGAGATGGTAAGTTATATTCGACGCAATACTCAACTAACAGGTTGTGTTCGTTTGTCTGGCTGGTGGGTGTAGGGACGAAAGTGAATGGTGGATTTTTCCCGCTGGTCTGCTGCTTTGTAAAGTTTTTCAATCCCAGCTGATCAATTGGCACGTTGCGAATCTGGAGATTCAAGACCGTTCGTTGTACAGCAATGATTTTGAGCTCTTCTGGCATTCGTGATGTGATCGTATTTAACAAGAAGATATTAACAAGTTGTTTCGGTTCTCTTATCGTGATACGTTTCTGTTGCGCGTTATATTTCGGCAGTTGCCAGTAGCCAGTAGGCAGTAGGTGAGTGATTGACAATTTGACAGGACATAGGTTAGAAAAAATGAGAAGAAAGAGAATGCTGAAATATGAACACTCGTGAAAGTAAAAAGAAAGAAATACAAGAGAGAGAGAAGGGGGAGAGAGAGAGAGAGGGAGAGAGGGATTGATTTATGTAACCACTTTTGAGTTATGAATAATGGGAAGCAAGTTTATTTGTAAATAGTAATTGGTCACTCTTTCTAGGCTAATTGGTCCTCAGCCCTAACTTTGTAAGTGTAATCAGGACTGACTTGGTCCATTTTAATAATAATAGTTAGGGTTAATGTCAATTTATTACCTTAAAGTTTATTGGTTTTCAACATTTGATATATTAAGTTTTTTTTAATTCTAGAGTGGTACCTGAAGTCATAATTTTGGAACACTTTCATACATCTGCTAAGGTTGCTGTTAAATCAGTTGATAATTGGTGACGTGATGTTCATGTGGATAATAAATGGGCGTCACGTGTCAATATGGATCCACATGAATATTAAAAAAATTATAAAATCGGCCCTTTCTCCCTTCTTGCCTTTGCACCATCACTCCCTCACTCCCATGGTCCCTCCCTCCACCTCCCCGACCCACTTCCTCCCTATCCTCCACCCTCTTCACCTCCCCTCCCTTCTCTTTCCTCATATCAATTCAATTTAAATTTTGAAAACCTCAAAGCAAAAACCCCAACCTAACGCCCAATTTATCACTTTGAAGGCTTGGAAGGTGGAAGGGTTGTTGGGCTTGACCGTTGGAGAAATTGATGAGCTGCTGGGCCACCACGAGGACGTCGTGTGCTGCTAGAAATGTAGATTTGTAGCCATGGTAGCTCTTCCAGTTCTTGCTGCTTTAAACCTTCGACATTAGTGTCGTCCCATGGGTTCTGGCGGGGGAGGTGGAGGGAGGGATCAGAGGAGTGAGGGAGTGAGGGTGCAAAGGAGAGAAGGGAGGGAGGGTCGGGGAGGTAGGAAATAAACCAAGTCTTTTTTTTAATAATTTTTTTAATATTCACATGGGCCCATATTGACACATGGTACCCATTCATTGTCCACATGGATGCCACGTCATCAGTTAACGGCTGATTTAACAGCAACTTTAACGGATGTATGAAAGTGTCCCAAAATTACGACTTCAGGTACCACTCTGGGATGAAAAAAACTTCATTTATCAAATGTTGAAAACCCATAAACTTCAGGGTAGTTAAAGCTAAGTTAAAGAAGAATTATTTTGTAGTTTTACCATCTCTCTTTCTTTTTTTCTTTTTTTTTTTAATTTTAATTTTAATTTTTACTATTATTTGAAGATGAGAGAGTTTGAAACTATTACAATAATTTAAGCAGGAGGAGTCTTGAATCTTTTATTGAATTTATCTACTTGCTATTAATTCAATTTGCTCCTTTCAATCTTTATGTTGGACAAGTACAACAAATTTAAGATGAAAATCTGGCATTAGAGGATGAACTTCTACGAATTCGTTCACAATATTCATCACCCAATTCAAAACATGGATTCAAGTTTTGATACTTTCTAGACCTTGATTGCATGAAACATTCACCATGAGGCGTGAACTATAATTTCACGGTTTTCAAAATTTAAATTTGGCTTGAATTATCGTTTGCAATTGTTATCGTTACATCATATTTGTGTTGAATTGAACGTGTGAATAAGAGAAGAAAAAGAGAGATTTTCAAAACCTAGCACGCGCTGCAACTAAAAGCCGCCGAGCCACACCAAGCCGCTGGACCGGATGGGTTACCGGATTTTTAAACCCATCTTACTCCGGCGGGGCTCAGCTAACACGTATAATTTGAAGGACATTAAAAGTTGTGGATCCTGTATTTCAGTTGAGGTCCTCTAACAATAGAAGAAAACAAGATACTAATACGGCTCGCGCAGTTTTGCCTTGACATGAACACCCTAACATTCATCTTTGTTACCTAACCTTATAGACACCATATGGTTTCTGAGGTGCGGTGATGAACAAAGCAATGAAGATAGCATCAAAATTCATCACTGAATAAAACTCAAAAGTATTGGCGTAGACTAGGTCCTGTACACGGGAGCCATCACCGGGTGCATACTGTTCTTGAATCTCTTCCCAAGTTCAGTTGCCTTTCCGCGCTCCACACCCACAAACGAGATTCAAGAACAATGTATCAGCTTGAAAAGTGATCAATGACTCTTCCTGCTTCACATAACATGTAAACCCAACCAGTCTTCCACCTTCGACCTACTGAGGTGTTCTGCACCAGTCGTGGTTAAGGATACTTTTGAACATTACTTTGAAATTCAATTCCTTGCTTGTCTCGGTGTCCACAAGCAAATGCTTGGATGGTATCTCATCTTTCAAGTCTAAAAATGCATCCTCTAACGCTTAGTAAGCAACAAACGATGGTTGAGCACATACTCCTTGAAATTACGAAACGTTCAAGGTGAAAGGCTTCTTCCCTGATATGTCCTCAAGCTAAAACTACCTTCAAATTCCTAATAACCAACCATCATCGAAAAACAAGATCTGAGACTGATCAAAGCGAAGCGAACTCTTTCCTAAATCAACACAAGATAAAACCAGCTAGTTTTTACACCACAGAAGAAGGTGATCACTTTTGAGAAATGTTGGAAAGCACAAGTTCATATCTTTGATGTGAGAAAAACAGATACTGAAACAAAAGACTGAACGAGGACACTTCTAAAATCAGAAAACATAAACAAAACGTTTGAATCGATAGGTTTCATCTAAATCCCTTGAGATTCTAAGAGAGAATGCAAAAACTACCTAATAGCAATAGTGCTACTCCTTGTTCAAGACTTTGGGAACTTTAATATACGGCTCCTCATAGTTTGGAACGGCAGCAATCAATGCCTCCCTGTTGAACCCCACAAAACAAGTTTCAATAGCTTTGTCAAAGAAAACAAATGTGAACCCAATTTCGAACACATGAATATAATGAAACAACCATCGCACCTGTTCTCAAACGTTTCAGGAATATCTTCACGGAAACTATCGCCTTCAGTATCTGCAATTGCCACAAACAGAATCAAACGCAAGGCGAAAATACAGCAAGACTTTTATCCATACATCCTCTGGTTATCCAACTGATCAAAACAAAGAAAATATCGAAAACTCAACCTCCTGCCTTAGATTAATAAACTATGTGCACAGCGTTGCAGCTGAAGCAATGCGGTTTGATTAGAGTCTCATTAATTTATTTTCCCAAAAAAACACAAATCGAAAACAACAATGTGAATTATGAAGCAATTACCTGCTCTGATAGAGGGCTCCACAGTTTCAAGATCAACAGCTTGAAGCTGTCCAAACCTGCAAAAATTAATGCAATTACAAAAATGCATAAAAATACTTCCAAACTTTCAACATTTTCTATCGATTAAAAGAGAAAAAGACAAAGCTTTTTACCAATCTATGACTTGCCCAATTTTGGGAGCAAATTCTTCTACCTGATAAGAGTAAAATTAAATTAAAATTTAAAATTTGAACAAAAAGAATGGAAATAATCAAAGCAAAGTATTAAGGGTTTGATACCTTACCTCATGAGGGGTCAGAGTAATTCGAGCAGTCTCGGCCAAGCGTGGCAAGTCCGGAGGCTCCAAAGGAAGGCCGCTGCTTTTGGGTGTCGAGCAATTTGTTCGAACCCAATTGATGTTACGAGGAGGAAGGACTTTTGGGAAAAGCAGCTTCTTGGGTAGCGAGGAACAAGATAATCCCTTCAGTAGAAGCAAAGCTCTGCTTCCCATTTTCCTTCGTAGTAGTATCCTCAAAGTCGCTGGTTTCTCTCTCGACTGGCAACTGAGCTTGGCTCATCCTATTACTGTTTGATGAAATGACAAAATAGCGCTTGGGTGCGCATACTCTCTCTCTCTCCCCCTCCTGCGCCCTCATCCTTCCATCCACCGCCGTTCAAAACATTTACAAGTTGTTACTTATTAGTATGGTTTAGAAATATTATTATTCATAGTGGAAGATCGTAGGTTTGATTCTCGTCAAAAATAAAGTTGAACAACATTATTATGACAAGCGCATTGTAAGGCTCAGCCTAGTCTCCAACCCCCTTAGTTGAGATACTATCGTTTGTTTAAAAAAAAAATACATTTACAAGTTGATCCAAAACACAAGATTATGCCACGTAAGGAAAAAAAACAAAACTGTTGAATAAAAAGATCAAAAATGCTACTCTTACTATATATTTGTATAATCATTTATATTATCTCTCTAATAAAGATAAGACACACATGTGCTAGTGGACAATACTTTTATGGTACAAATGCTGATATAATAAATGCAACGTTACTCTAAAAAGATAAGAGTCGATAGAATGAAATAAAGGTGGTTGAAAAAGGAAGTGAAAAATAACATGAAGAAAAGAGACAAGAAATTGAAAGGAAAAGAAAAAAAATGTGAGTGTAGTTTGGGTATAAAATTTTCTATTCTCATTCCACCTTTATCAATCGGACCTCCTGTCTTCAGAATTCAATTCCTTGAATATCATGAATGTGATTCCTGATTTCAGATTGAACCCCCAGCACTTTTCATTCCCATTGAATAGGTAAATACTGGGTTTATGTGGAACATGAATGACTCTCATTTTCCTTATATAAACACACACCTTAATGCATCTTAGTGCATTCGAATGGAAGCAATGCATCTTAATAATTTGGAGTTTAGAGTTAGCACTTTTGGATTTGAGGTGTGGATTTAGGCCATTAGGCCATCTCCAATTGGGGATGGTGGTGGGTTGGGAAACAAAAAAATTCCTAAATTTGAGTCCAAAACTTCTCCAAGGGTTGTCTTTTGGGGGTGAGAATTTAGGGATTTTGGATCTAGGGGTGAGAATTGGGGGTTGCTTCCCACCCCAAATGGATAAGGTTGTAAGTGGGCTGAGAGACCCACGTGAGACCAACAACAGCATGTCAGCTGATTGCGGGGAGGGATTGGTTGTGGGCGAGTGCACTAGCAACATGGTTTCCACGGCCCAGGTTGGCGCGCCGTTGCCATCTAATAGCTGTCGCGCCTTTTGGGTTTTGATCCAGTGTGGTGCGCCCAGTTACATTATTTTTAAATCCAACGGCTCAAATTTAAGTTCACCAATCAAAATATTATTATTAATTAATCTAAATCAGATCCAGCACCACTCTATAAATACACGTCATTTGTTCATTAATCCATAAAAAAAACTTCAATTTATCAACATTTTTTTTTTGTTCAGAATGTGAATTTTTTTTACATCAAAATGTTCGTAAAAATAAAATAAGATAGATTATACAAAAACTAATTCCAAAATTATTAGCAAAAAAAAAAAAAAAAATCAACGAAATACAAAAGTTTAAAGAGTTATAAAGTTGGGGGTGGAAATTATACGTCCCTTACCATTGGAGGAAACAACCACCAAACCTCGTACATATAGATGAATAGTGAAAAATACGAAGCTAAATTTGGAATTTTCCTTAGGTTGGAGATAGCCTTAGGAGTATAAGATTTTGCATTTTTGACCTTTTGGGTATAAAATTAGACAACTTACTATTTAGGCATGAGTTCTGGGGTTTGAATTTGTAGGTTTTGGCCTTTTGGGGATTTGAAAATACAAGTACATTGCGAATTCTCCAAAAGCCTTTACGTTGCTTTCAGTTGGGTATCACATTAGCCTAGCGAGATTAACATGGAGAACATATCTACAACATTGATACAATTAGTTACATGTAATTCGCCGATTGCAATTCAACTTATGTCCGAACCTCCTCCATCAGCTGTTGTATTGCTCCTCTCTGTAACGCTGTTGTTGCAATGCTGCAGTACGGGAGAAGCAAATAAACCCGCTTGAAGTACGCTGGAAGGTGGTGGATTGGCAGATTGAATGGAGTCCTCGGGAAATGAGGTGGCTGCTATGGTTTTCACTGGAGTGGCCTCTGCGTCACTGGTTCCAGTATGGTCGGCTCCATCTCTCGCATAACCTGCAACCAGTAATGTTCAGTGGTTGCGTGAGTGAAAATATTACATCCACGAAACTCCAACAATCTAAAGATAACAGTGCTTTTTTCACCCCCGAAAGCTGAGAAGCACACTTTTAATGCGAGTACTTTGTGTTCGACAAGAAATATGGAAGAAAGAAGTTGAATCACCTGTATGCATAATGCCGGTGTTGGGTATGCTTGTGTTCGGGGACACTGATGAGGTTCCAGCTCCTTTTTTCAATTTAGACTGCAAAACACAACCACCATAAACTTGTCACGGGTTACTCAAATTTATTTCCTTAATTACCTCAAACTTGTATAGAAGTTGTTCTTCTTTTATGCGGACATATTCTAAATGACATTATGTTCGGGTTTCTTAACATAAAAGAACTAAGAGAAACACATTTTATGGTGTCATCGGGCTCTTCTGAATGTTTTCAGACTGCTGCAGTCAAGTTTAAACCCAAAAAGAGAAAGATCTGGCTACCAGAGAAATTAGATTTTTGGCGTTTGAGTTTCCATACCTTTGCATTTTCTTCACAATGCTTTACAACAAAAGAGATGTTTGTGTAACGGCCATGCAGTAATGTGTAAGCCCACAAGAGAAGCTTTCTTGGAATGCTAAGGTCAAGGATTTCAGCGCCATCCATGGTCGGCCTCAATTGTGTATCCTTTGCTAACCAAGACAGAACCAAATACAAGTTGACACCAGATGAGGGCATCACACAGGAGCTCTCACGATAAAAATTATAAGAAGATCGAAGCAGAGAGCTGGCGACCTCCAAATTCTCATCCGAAGCTTTCTTAACTATCAAATTCTTTATTTTAGAGAAAATAGGTTTCCGTTTTTCTTCGAGACTTTTGAAATGGGCTGGGTCCTCAAATGCTGAACTCCATAATTCATCTGTTTGTAGATCAACACAAAGCAGCTGGCTATTTTCCAGCATATCTGATGGCTTAAGGACCTGAATCTCACTGGTGATTTCAGACTGTGTGGGAGTGATCTGTGCCAAGCTCAGTATAAGAGATCGACACCAAGCAATGGAAGCATGCCTACAAACTTTTGCACAGTTACTGTTTGACAATTTTGGATTCTTAAACCTCTTCCGTATCTTCTCATTTATGGCTTCAAGGGTGTCCAGCTTGCCATTTTTCTCCAATGTTGTTATATGTTCATGGAGAAATCTGCAGAAGTACGAGGAGATCATTAGAATCTGGAAGGAGAACCATCTTGTTTAAAATAATAACATAAATAGATCAGGACCCTGAAGTTAATCACTCAAGTTTAATTAGACTTTGAGGATCGAGGCTTAGAAAGCAGTTGAGATTCAACTTACCCATATAAACTGCTTTCCGACGTCTCTGTGACTTTAATCTCAGGCAAAGCACATATTTCTGGCCATAAGTTCCCCTGCTCCATGAACAAACAAAACACTTTCTCCAGTATGTGCTCGGAATTACTTGTAGCACCAGAGCCAACAGTCTTAGCTTGACGTATGGATGAAATCAGGGCCTTAACGTACCTCCCTAGTGCAACTGGAACAAGATCTTCAATGCATAGTGAAAACTGAATTTTCGAATCAAGTCAGATCCCATTTAAATTAATAGAGAAAAAAAATACATCAGAAACAGAATAAGAACAGCTTGATGAGGCAATGTTGTTTTAGCAGTAATTATGACACATATATTTGAACTACTAATGTACTAGAGGTTAAATTATTACCCTTTTATCAGCTCGAAGAGATATATAAGCACGTTCAAGAGTACAGATGTCTCCAGTCTTCTCCAACAGTTCCAAATAGAACAACAGATATTTCCGAATGCAAGTAATAAATTTTCGAGAACTTTCAGGTAAGTTAACTTCAAGGGACTTTTTACTTCCAGAAACACCAGGAGTTTTCCGCCTGATAAACAGAGAAGAATATCCCATTAGTTTCATATGAATTATAATTTCAAGCTACCTAACAACATGGACAACAAACAAACTGAACTGAACTGGAAGGATTTTCCCTTAGATGGTTTTGTTTTAAACTATTGAAATGGGGTTTTTCCTATAACATTCGAAAAACATAACTGTTGCACAGAATTAAAGTTGTACCTTCCTTTTTTGGCCGTGCTATCAATCTCCCACATATTTATTGTAAATGATGAGCGAGATGATTTGAAGCAAAAGGAGAGATCGTCCCTTGCCCTCTCCAATGCACCACTTTCCCCCTTTCTAAACAGACCTTGAGCAAGCATATATCTGGCTTTATGAAAATGTTTAAGCTCCCCTTCAACACAAGTTTCAAGGGCAGAAAGACAGTCACTGTAAAGCATGTTCCACACCTCTAATTTGAGTAAATCTTCATTCTTCTCCCCAGTGTTTTCTTGTGTGCTTTTATCCTTAGGAGAATATGAATTTTCAGAATCCATGTTACCTAAAATTGTCATGATAGAATCCTTTCTTGATTGACTAAAGGCATATGTTGAAAGAACCTGAAAGGGCCAAAGATTAATTTCAAAACATGTACAATAGTAGGATATAAAAAGTCTCCAAATCCACAAATTATTTCAATGAAATCAGTCGAGCAGACATCTCTAAGAAGAAAAAACCTTTAAAGCGTCTAGATTTTGTTCTCCGCATGCACATAGTATCTTCAAGCGTGAAGCATGCATCCTGTAGACTGGATCAACAGCTGATGGATTTAGAGCAATAGCTTTGTCATAATATGACAACGATGTCTCATAAGAGAATTTGAGCTTTTCACAGAGCTTTCCGATATAGTAAGCATGTGACCAATCTTGCCTGATACAGAAGAAAGCACAGACAGATTACCATTTGACTATGGCACATGCGGTGGTTAGTTTTTGTCTGGAAAAATGAAACCATGTAGTAAAGAGGGCATACTTATGAGCAAAAGCTTTTTTAAAATGTCTCATTGAGTTCTCACAAAACATCGTCCATGCTGCATCCTTCACAGGTAGAACAGTTCGCTGATCATAAAATGGCACCACACTTTGAAGGCTATCATAGTACACCAATGCCAATAACTCGTGTATCTCAGACTGAGCCACAACATGAGAAAATCATTACATTCATCAAACACATCCCAAGGGTATTCTAATATCCAAAATCAAGCAAAAAGGACTAGCTTTTTTTTTTCTTGTTTGCCTTATTGGCATGCTAAGATATAAAAAATCTATTCATGATCCAGCACAAGATGGCCCCCATCAAAACACTTTTAGACTTTTTATTTGGTTTTATATTCTGCAAATTGAAAAAAAAAAAAGGAAAATCCCAAAGGACCTGTATGGCCAACATGACCAAGAAAGAGAAAAGACAAGACCCCACTGCCCACCAGTACAAAAATATATAGGAAAGAAAGGGGTCTTACCTGCTGAACTGGTGTCTTTGCCAAGGCCAAACTCATTAATAGACACCGTCTGCTCCTCCTTCGACTTGTCTCAACTCTTTGCGGTAAAGTAGCATTCTTCCTCCATCCTGCCACATTGATGTGCTTACTGCCATCATTTAGCAACAAGTCTACTTCCTGTAAAAATGATCATTATAAAATGAAACTTCCCACACCAAAATCTTTTGGTTTCTACAGAATTCACATATCAGAATGATAAACAACAAACACTACCTCATCATAGATATTTCCGAGTCTCTGCCAACTTTCAAAACGTAGAGGATTGTAAAGTAAATCATATTTGAAGAGCTTTGCATTATGTTGTACAAATTCTTCCCCTTCCTTCGTAAGCACAAAGCCAGGCCATTTATCAGTAGCATTCATTTCCTCAGACAGGGCAAGGAAATAATACAAGTTGCAATAGACATCCAGATACGGCTCCAAGCTGCAATTATTCAATAATACAACTAGAAAGATCACTTCTAAGAATTATGAAATTCATGAATTAACCCTCAACTGAGAGAACAATTATTTTCAAATACAAATTAGGAAATCTATTTATGTATACCTCCCAACTGGTGATGTCTTCTGTTGTTTAAGGTTTCTCGCATCAGGGAGTATAATCTTTGTTACGGTTTCAAGAAAACCATCAGACCCAGCCTCTTCTGAGAGCTTATCTTCACACAATTGAGGATCATCTAAGAACTTATCTATTGCATTTCCAGCTAAAACATCTTCTGGTGGTTGTGGAAAATGTTTGCGTATGGCTCTGAGTACTCGTCGAACTTTAACTAATCCTGTCCTCTGCAACATACATGTATACAAGTAGCCAAATAAAGGTTGGGGAAACTAAATAGCTGTGGGTGCTACAAGGCCTTGTCATTAGAACCCTTGTGATAAATTGTAATGATGAGGATAGGCACATGCAATGTACGGATATACATGGAATAAAAAAAAAGGAGAGAGAAGGGAGGAGCTCACAGAAGAAGCCTTTGCATAAGGGAGTATGTACTGAAAAACATCAGCACACTGTTCCTTTGTCTGGTAATCACCGGGGCTAGTATTTTTGTGCACAACTAACTCATCTTCATAGGATGAATCAGATCTAATATTTAGACCATACAAGCAGAAGAAACACTGATCCAATGCATAATCAATTTTTAACTCAAGTTCCTCCCTTTCATCTTCAATGAGCTCATCTCCAGCTTCATTTAATTGATCACTTTCTTCGGATCTGTTGAACTTGCCACCTGACCCATCTACATGTTGCTTTCCACTTTCCAATTCCATGCTGTCTTTATCTACGGCATTGTCAAGTGAAGTGCTTTTGGAAGGTATCCCATCACAAGCATCCCTTCCTACAGCACTTGTATCATCCATTCCAGTGTGCACCATTTCCAAATCAATATCTGATTTTGATTCCTTGAGAGACATTTTGGCAGGACAATTTAGGCAAAGCTGCTCACTAGATTGAGTTGTTTCCTGGTTTGACGAGTTAATGTTAGATTTAAACTTCATATCCAAGGCCAACAGATGCTTAATTGCGAACTTAAGAAAAGTTCCCTCCTCCACTTCACCACCCTTCCCGGCACAGCAAAGCCCATACTCAGCGAGTAAATCATGCATTGTCACAATTAAGTCTACCTACGACGCAAAATCCGAAAATTTTAAAATGGTAAAAAGAATGAAACAAAAAAATGTTGCTGAAAGAGTTCATTGTATGAGCAACTTGAGTTCACAAGACTCACTTGAGTTTTAACATTTATCATAGCGTTGAGGTGCTGAATCCTGCAGAAAGCGATGGAAGCTTCAATGAAGCAACTTCTTTCAATTTGATCAGTATTTGCTAGATCAGAGGACTTCTTAGAGAGGAATATGCTTGCAACGTTGTACATTACTGACAAGAGCAAGCATTGCATATCACCTATGCTGCTCATTGGAATAGTGTCCTGCAAGCATAAGATATAATTACATACTGCACAAAACATGAAATTACAAAATCTCTAGACTGATCCATAAAGTTAATTCACTTTTGAAAACCTAATTATTTGTTTAATTGGAAAAAATGTACTGAATATTACAGTTTGAGGTAAGCATGATCGAGTATCAAAGCTATTTATACATGAATATTGATTGACTTACAGAAGCCCCAGATTGATCAATCAAGTTCTTCACTTGTGACACACAATGAGAAATAGCCTTCACTTCCTCAGCAACCAATAAATTCCAGCACTGCTTGCTTGCACTTTCTTTGGTGTCTATGTCAGAAGCATAGCGAGTGTTTGATCCTGATTTCAATAGTAAGGATTTACAGGAATCAAGGCATTCATCAATCCCTGCTGCTGCCATAAGGATTTGCAATTTCCGCTGATGGCAATTCAAATAAACAGCAACATCCATAGGCTTTGTCTTCTCGCATGCTTTGATTAAAATGTCCAGTGCTGATAATTCAACAGAAGTAATTTCCTCTCCGCCTTTATCAACTAAGCGCAAGGGTAATGCATCAGGGGGAGCATTTTTTGTTGCAAATAGAAGTGGAACAAGCAAGGACATGCACTCCATGTACATTTCTTTCTCAATCATCTCACCCAAAGTCTTCTCCATCAAGAAATCAACCTTTAAAATGTTAATTTCATGGAGAATTCTATAAATGGTTAACTCTTTCACAACCTTGCAATAAGGGAGGCGGATCACACATTGGGAATCATTCGTATTTTCCTTCTTTTCCAAAAGAGACAATGAGATACAGAATTCTTGGTGGGCTTTTTCCTTGTTGCCATCCAAAACAGACAACCGTCCACTTAACCAGAAAAAACGAACCCAGAAGGAACTGTTACTTGTTAAAGAACCACCTAATGATACATCCTGGCAAACAGAGGTGTTCACGGATATTCCATCAGTACTAAAGAATCTCTTAAGCCCAAAAATACATTCATCTTCCACGGCTACTGATTCGATAATTTTACAAAGATGATAAGATGCCTCAGACATGAATTCAGATAGCCTGGAAACATCGGAAGACAACGACCCAAGATCATAATAAAGTTCAGCAAGAAAAAGACAACATTCAGGGCTCCTATCCTTCCCCCAATTCCTTGTAATTCTTTCCAACTCCAAGAACTTAACAAATGCATCCTGATACAAAAGACCTCTACTCGCAGCTTCCTCTAAAAGCAAATGAGCCACATGGAAAGCACCATAGTTATTTGATGTTTTTTTAATAAATCTGGACACATCACCATATTCAGTATCCCATGGATTAGCTTGATCAGGACATGAAACAGAACTATGACCAGAATCTTTGCTTCCTGATCTACCAGCAACAAAAGGTTCTAGATATTGAAGTACAGCCTTGGCCTGATCCTTACCATTAGCAAATTCAATATCTTCTTTCCCCGGTTTACGGCTTCTAAGCCTTTCAAGACGAGTACTCCGCCTTTCCTGTGGTTGGAAATCTAGAAAATTTGTTGCTTTTTCGATAACAACACCTGTTCGTTCAGTGTTACAATCACCAAATACAGCATTTCCACTGATTGGGGATAAGTTAAACCCTTTCCTTTCCTCAAATCCTATGGTACTCTCTGAACTAGGAGGTAAATGCAAAATTAATCTGACATCTCCAGATTGGTATGATTTTGCATCCCCCATCTCAGACTGACACCCAGTCAACGGGAGTAAGATATCCAAGAGTGCATCAACAAGAGCAGCCCAAGAAGCTTCTGCAAGGTTTAGATCTATGATCTGCTTCAGCTTCTTGGATGCAGCGCCCTCCTCCAGATTTTCATCAGTAGCTTTTCTCTTGTCAATGAATTTTAGACGGACATGTTTAGGTTCTAGCTTATCTATACCTCTAGGAGCAAATGGAACTGGCTCGGACTCTTCAATGGTTCTCTTGACATGCAAAGCACGAGAATGTGATGGCCAATGCCTCAAAATTAACTCAGCCACAGAAAGGCATGCAACCTCATCACCAATAGCAATAAGAACTTCCAATAATTTCTCCATACAGTTCCCTGCAGACAAATTTCAGAGAAGACATAATATGACTCTGTCAAAATATGGTGCTGAGCCCATCATTATGAATATAGGACATGTATTTTAGTATGGATGTAGAGAAAAATAATTCAAACATCATAAATTGCTCACAATTATTAGGGCTACACATAAGCCCTTGCTCAAATGCCCAACGGGATATACTGAGAGAACCCATTGAGCATGACAATGTTCCCAGCTGGTTCCAGACAACAGAATCTTTGGTATCAATCTCTACAGCTTGAAGATAACATCGTAAAGCGTTCTCATAATATGCTGAACCTTGTTGAAGGTAAACATTGGCAAGGTTCTTCAGAGCCAAAAATCTGCAGTCAGCATGAAAAATATAATTGGAGAAAGATGTTTACGGACATCTTGTTCATTTTTTTTTCTTTTTATCCTTTTTATTCTCACAAAAATATTAGTGAGAGAAAAGTTACAAAACTAAAATTCTACACGAGACTGATTCCTCCTATGTGAATTAGAAAATTGTACACCAACTCCAAGAATTGCACAAAGTATATTATGGAGTAGTGCAGAAATCCAAACCTGAGTTGCAACAGATGGCAATCACTAACACTACCATCCACCTGCATGGCAATAGAAACAAGAATAACTACCTATTCATAGACAAACAACAAGACTGCCATCTAAAGAATGTCTGCTGAAGGTCCTACGCTCACCTGCACATTTTCTATAAGAGGATCTTTTAGGACGGATTCTAACAGCTCAGCAGCCTTTTTGTATTCCTTGACTTGCAATTTGTGAAGCCCTTCATGATATGTTTGTGAAAGATGGAATTCCTGCCATGACCAAACTAAACAGTATGAACTCTATCTAATCACAGATCAGAAAAAGAAAACATCTTCAGCTGAGAAAATCTAAACGCTTCTGAATCGGGCTACCATACAGAAAACCCGCGTCCAACTCACATTTTCCGGCTCACTCAGTTTATTGAAACAATGATAAGAAGTACAATAAACTTCCCAAATATTAATGCTACACAGAATTCAAATTTCTCTCCTTTGTCCTCAATAAATTGACTTCTGCTAAAAGTGCTCGAAATTAATATACTATCCCAGAAAATCCCAACTCATTGAGCTAATTCAACCCAAAAATAGCTGAACTGTAACAGAAAAAGTAGAGAGAGAGAGAGAGAGAGAGGGGCATGCCTGAGCTTCTTTGGTGGGAGCTAAAGGTTCCCATTTGCCTTTGGACTCCGTATCATTGATAGCTGCAATCGAGAACTGAAAAAGCATAGAAATTCAGAACCCGAACACCAAAAACAAAATCGAAAAATACTAAATTAAATAAAATAAACTCGATCGAATGAAAGAAGCGTTCGAATTACTCACCATAGTCGAAAATTCGAATGCAGCAATGGAGTATTTGCAGAGAGGGACTCTGTTCAGCTAATACTAATTCTATCTACTGAAAAGGGGATTAGGGTTTTCGCTCTGCAAAATTAACCCCAAACATATAATTCGATCAGAGCTGGCTGAGTAGCTGTTATTGTTATTGAGCGAGGGAGATTTCGGCAGGAAGACGATTAACGGCAACCGGAGTGCGTCGTTTTAGCGGTTTTATGAAGTAATAAGAAACTTTTTTGTTTTTTGTTTTGTTAACTCGTAATAAGAAACTTAGAACGACCGAAACGCTGCGTTTAGTACTCTCTTCTTCTTCTATAGTGCCGCTTTCTAAACGCTGCGTTTAGAGCTGGTTGCTGACTGATTGGTTCCTGAGAAAATATTCACTGATCGATTCGCGAGAAAATTAATATGCAATCTAGCCCTGCGGGATTCTGTAAGCCCTAATTGCAGCCGCCGATCGATCATTCTTCTGTTTCGTTTCCCAGAAAGGTAAGGAAGACTAGCTTGAATGCAAAAACAACTGTCGTTTTTTGATTTGGAATGATCAAATGAAAATGCTGAAGGAATTGTTAATCTTTCTTCAACCAAAATGACAGTATCTTTGCTTCGTAGATTAGTGGAGCTCCAGTGCGGTTGTTTATTTCTTGTTCGATATGAAGTTGTCAACTTGATTACTCTGCGGTTTTTGTTTCCCACCAACTGTTTGATGAAATGCGCCAATGAAGAAACAAAACCACTGAAATGTGCTACTCTGGTTGGTCAGGTTCGGAAAGCTATGCGTCGCATACGTATTCATAATCTTTGGATCAGCCTCTGCATTATCTGCATCATCATCACCTGCTCAAATTCAAGCGAGGCGAACGCGTTAGTATTATCCGAATGAAACCCAATTTGCAATTTTTCTGCTTTTGATTTCGTTCTATAGGAGCATTGGTTAAACCCAATTCACTGCTCTACACCTCTTACAGGACAGACATCAAAGTTTTGAAGGTTGGTGAAGAGCTGTGGAGGGAGACTCTACCGCTGCATTCGGGTTCATGCCTTTACCGGCTTCATGGACTCAAGCCTTATACTTCGTATGAAGTGAAGATATCATATCCTGCTTCTGTATGTATTTCTCAACTTTTAATTTTTTTTGTGCTGTTCAGCAATCCTCTTATGGGTTCCATAACTTCTATTGGTGCGTGTTAATAGATACCGGCTAGCTTTTCCTTGCAACTCAAGAAAGGGGACTTGGAATCGGCACTGACTGGGAACCGAAGATTACTAAATACTGAAAAGCTTATTTTCAAGACTGAGAGTCTTGGCTCTGATGATCAGGTTCGATTTTTTCCACTGACCCTTTGAATTGGATGCATTGTTGCACCATAACTTGCATTTTCCGAGATGCCCTGTAAGTTTTTGGACTCTGATGACTGCTCAGGTTGAAATGTCTGTGTTGGTGAGTGTGGAGCCTGAGGGGGTTGTTGCAATACCAAATGTGCAAGAGAGGGAACACATCATATTCAACATAGGTAATGCAGATATCAATAAATTGCTGCCATCATGCCACTAATTACAGTAAACTTTGCGCGAGAAGTTGTTACGAAAAAGGAGCTGTTATTGGCACTCGAAAAACCATCTGCAAACTGCACTTTAAGTTGCACGGCTTGCCAATAACAGCTCCCGTACGTAAATGTTTTTCTTTATCAATCTTCCTCTTCTTTACTGTAGATTTTCCTGCTACAATTTGCTTTTGTAACAAAGTTCATCTCTTTTATGTTGGTGGCAGTTTGTGATGAACTACTATTGGGGATTCCGTACAAAGCTTGGTGGGTTGTAGGCTTTGTAGTGGTGTGTTTGGCCTTGGCGTTCACCGTACCGTCATTCCTTCCACCGTTTTTGCTGCCGCGGGTGGATGAGAATGCTTCTAAAGATTCTTGAACATCGGACTCACAAAACCAGCTGGCTTCGTCAACTTTTGGTATTTCGGTATCATCCTGCATTTCCACTTTACAGCGATTGAAGCATAGAGATTTGAATTCAGAAGCAACTTTTGGAGGAAGCACTTCTTGTTTGGCTTACAATTCGAATGGTGGTGCTTCTTAATTTTCTGTTACTTGTTGGGAAGATTTAGCACATTATCTCAAATTTGGCATGCACTCGGACAATGAAATCACTTGTAGCTACTTATAGCACATTCAATCCCTTAATTTACATTCTTATTTTTCTTTATTTTTTCTCAAAAGTAAACAGTTGTTATCAACACTTCAAAATAGTCGTTTCATTTTTCTCGGATCGAATGAATACACCGATGTGGTATAATTTGGATGGATTATTTTTAAAGTCATTGAAAGATTATTCTTGTAAAAACTCACTCTAGATCGAACAAATACAAAGTTACAACAAACAGAATGTTTATAATAATACATTAATAATCAACCAACCGATTTCCGTTCTAAGTGAGCTTTTTCCAGAATAATATGTCAATTAAGACTTCTTGGATCAAGAGATTATTTTGTAGGGAAAGCATAATCGAGATCCACACTGAGTTGATTATGTTAACACCGCTGAAATTTAGTGAGTTTTCACAAAACTCCTCACATTCGAGACATTACATTAACACCCTAAGATTTTAATTACCAATCATTTTCCAACCTTTTAGGGTTTAAGCCATAAACCTCTAGTTCACACCAAGGCTCCCCAACATGAAATCAGACCATCCTTACAACTTTGGAGTCGTTAAGTCCCGGGTGAAGCCAAATGAAACAGTGAGGTGAAGAACGACGCCGTCGGAACTACAATGGTCAATTACGTAATGCAGGAAGATCCGTGAGATTCTAGTTCGTGGAAAGTTTGTCACTCTGCCCTTGAATCATTAAATTTTTTACTCAAAAAATTTCTTAAAAGTAAAAACCGGATATAGTTTTAATCTAATGTCTCAAACGTCGAGAATTTATGAAAACTTGCCAAACAAAAGGAAGTGCTTATTAACATTATATAAAGTATAAAGTTACCAACTTATAAGCGCGTCATGTGTCTCAAATACGACTACAGTTAACTCCACAAGCACAGGACATGAAAGCAGAGAAAACAAGAACAAAAGAGGAGTCTCTTCATTTACAAAAACACATAAACCTACATAATCTATTAATACAAAACTAAAACACCACAGCCACCATTACTATACACCAAGCATCGTGAATTGCCCATACCCGTGAGCCCTTTGCTTCGCCGCCACATAGTTAGACGTGTATGTATACAACCACCAAAATGCCGCCACGGCCACCATGCCGTACACGCCGGACAAAACAAAACCGGAGGCTGTGAGGAAAAGGACTATCCCAGCCGGGACTAGTACCGGACTAAACAGCACTAGAACTGGTGTGACCATGATCAGGGCCATCACTGTCCCGGTCAAGGTTAAGCAGGACAAGACTAAGAGCTCAGCACCGATAGTGACCGCGATCAAGAACTTGGTGGCCCGGTATGAGACCGGGGCCGACTCGTAGAGCTTCTGGCTCGTTTATCATGATTGATCAGCCATGTTTTGCTCACGGACTCCCTTGGTGAAAAAGTGAATCTGTGAAGGAGGTTTATAAATTTGTGTTTTGGTGACACGTAGCGAGTTGCATGCGTTTGGAGTTTATAGATATGAAACACGGTGAAATAGTAGAGACAATATATTCCGCCATTCTCTCTCAGCACGCGTCGGGACACTAATACAAAGCCATGCATAAAGGCAGCAAACTCGTTCTGTCGCCTGTATGCCCACTACACAGTAGTTCGAATCTGAATCGTTTAAGCTCTCCACTATATAGTTAACTCACCACTAAAGTTAAGCTCAGGCTACTAAAACGGGAAACGGAAAATTCTATTTTAATCCTTGTCTAAGATTACTTTTTGAATAAAATTTTGTCTAAGATTAAAAACTAAATGTATGTTTGAACAAAATAATTCTATATATATATGTATGTATGTATATGCATATTACGTATAAATGTATGTTTAGAGATTATAGTTACCTACACATTTGTATAGATACATTCGTACCAAAACGTAAGTATCGATACATTCGTACCGAAACTTACATATCGATACTTCTGTACCTAAAAGTAAAATAAAGTACCTAAAATTATGTACTGATATATTCGTACCGATAAATTATGTACTGATATATTCGTACCGAAGTACCGAAACTTATGTACTGATACTTCCGTACCTAAGAATAAAATAAAATACCAAAAATTATGCATATAAATTATTTTTGTTTTGTTGTTGAATTTTTTATTAATAATAATTTGAATTTTGAACGAATATAATAATTTGAATTTCGAATGAATTTGTATCATATTGAAGCACAAAAAATATACATTAATTATAATTGAGTAAAGAATTTCGAATAGTAAGTTTATAAATAATAATAATGTGCTATAATTACTTCAATATGATAAGTTTTATTTAAAACTTATATTAGATTTTGAAAACCCAGGTTAAAATCTAAGGCCTAAATTTTAAAAACCCCAACGGTAAAGCCTGTATCCTTTTATCAACCCCAACTATCTTTTTATAAGCTGGGGAAATAGTCAACCCCAACTATATATCTTTTTATAGCTGGGGAAATGGTTGAATTTGGGTTGGGATGGAAGAGGGGCTTGCATTTTCCCTTTCGCAAATGGGTTCGATCAAAGTGAGAGGGTATTTTCAATGTGATCCTCGTGTGAAAAACCTAATAATTAAGGGATTGCGGCGAACATCGTTGGCAATAAATACCTGAACTGCCACCAATTTTCTGTTAAATAAACAGACGTGACCATTGACTATCACATCATGAGGTTAAAGTCATCATTTTAATCCAAATGTAGAAGGCCAGGATATTGCTGTAAATTACAGTAGACTTAGGGTTCAAGTGAACTGAATTTGACGGAAAAGAGGAGGCTGGAACGACATTAAACATCACTTATCTAACATCAACTGCCACATCATGTGGCCTACAAAGTAAAACTTAAAAGATAGTCCCTCTAAAATCACATTCAAATCTACAAACCAATTTGTGCGAACTGCCCATACGGGTTACCCCTTTTCTTAGCAGCCACGTAACTCGACACATTCTTATACATCCACGAAAACGCCAGTATTGCTGCCATGCCGCACCCGCCGGAGAAAACAAGACCAGCTGCCGTCAGGAACAGGACAATCGCAGCCGGTACTAGAACCGGACTAAACAGGACCAGAACCGGGGTGGCCATGATGAGGGCCATCACTGTCCCAGTTAAAGTTAACCCGGATAACATCAAGAGCGTGATACCAGCTGCGCCCGCGGTCAGGAACTTGCCAGTCTGGCCGGCTACGGAGGAGGAGGGGGCCAACAGCTGCCACTGGTCCTGGTCTTGGTCGTGGAGCTTTCGGGTCAGTTGTTGCTGGCGTGATTGATCGGCCATGGTGAACACAGTTGTGATCTTTCAGAATGTTAAGTGTTCTAATCGACGGATGAATAAATATGAGGAGAGAGGGAGGTGGATGCATCATGGGTGGACACGCGGCAGTACAAGAGGTTGGTGTTGTATGCCACGTGGTTTGTTGCATGAGTTTGAATTCATACGAGTGAAACACGTTGGTTGAAGAAAGTAATACGTGGCATCCTTGCTCTCGTGTGCGGCGAGGGCTAGCTGGCAACTAGTGAGTTCGAGAAGGAAAAAAAACTGAAATTTCTCACCGGATATCTATGTTCAGAGCCACGAATCTAAACCTTACAATTCATATTTTGCGATCCTCACTATTATATTTTGTTGGTCCATCTCATACAAATTAGAAGTTCGAATCTTAGCTTCTCTTAATTAATCAAAATACAACACCCACAAAATTATATACCAAATTAATTAAGGCTTTCCCTTGGTAGTTATCATTTACAAATAAGAGTTTCACGAATGTCACGTTCTTTTTCAGATTAGAAGTTTAATCTTTATCCTAAATTAAGCCTACTCAAGTGTAATCCCCACTTAATCACACTTAACGCACTAAGTATTGAATTAATGAAAAGAGAGCATCTCTCCGATTTTGAGTTGAGGGCCATTTGGCATCGAGTCAGGTTAGAAAGAAAAACTTATTTACACTAGATAGTCATTGTCCTTGGGTTCAAAACTGCAAGTTGAATTTGGATCCCGCTACGGTAGTGATTTTAACACATAGTTTTTAGAACAATGATTGGTTACTCACGGATGAGTAGGAACTATTAGGGCTGGGTTCGGTTTGAAACGGTTCGGCTTTTTGCCAAAACCGAAACTGAACCGAAATTTCGGTTCAGTTCGGTTCGGTTCAATTTTTTTCGGTTTGGTTTTTTTCGGTTCGGTTTCGATCCTGTTCGGTTTTATTTTTATTTTTATTTTTTGGAAAAATGAAAACAAAATTGAAATCTAAAATTTTAACATCTCCAACACAATTATAACATAAGCATTCTAACACAATGAAAATAAAGGTAGTCCTGAATCCAAATCATGTTGCTCCGTATATTTCATTGTTGTGCTCTGTATGTTTCATTAGGATTTTAACAAAATTTATAGCTGACTTTAGCTAAGTTCCACAGTGTTGCTCTATTTGTTGACTCAACAGAGCAATCAACATAATGTGACTCAGCACATACAGAAATTGGAAAGCATCAATAATTGATCTTCATTTTAACCAAGGAAAGCCAGAAGAGCATCAAAATATATACACATATATATCAGAACTATCAAACTTGAAGAGGTAAATAATACATTTGATCTCTTTAGTACACTCACAAATTTATAAATAAAAAATATACAAAAACGTATACCGACAAATTTAGATACATGCACTGAAGAATATTATCAAGGGACTAAGTATCCAGCACCAGCATCACTAAAATCAAGCATCCACCAAAATGTCAATAACACTTCCCTAAAAGTAAGGTCGTTTAGTTAATCTATTGCAGCAAATACATAGGTCTACTCATTCTTTGAGTAGCCAAGTATTGTTCTATTTTTTAACTTCTCACACATCTTGTTTAATCTGACATTGATTTCGCTTAATTTATTTAATTTGATGGCCATAAATAAAGATGTGTGTGAAGGCTGAAAAAATGTGTGTTAAAGTCACTTCATTTTTTCAAATTTGGGACCTCCTTTTCTCTCCACAAATTTAGAAACCTCTCTCTCACTATTCACATTAATTCTTTTTATGAATAAAATCAAATAGTAGGCTACGTAAGTTGAAAGACAAAAAATAATTGTACAAATAAATAATTAATAAAATATATAAAATAATTAGATTTGAAGAGTTTGATAAAGTGCAAAGTTTTCTAATACAAATTTTTTTGTACAAATTGTCCCCGCTCACCAAAATAAAATCTCTAAAATGCTCATTCAATCAGTGCATACTGGCACTTCTGATGTAAGCTACGTGTAGCCACAGTACACACGTGTAGCAACTTCTGATGTAAGCCACATGTGGTCACATAAGGCTTGTCAATCACAATCTCGATTGCAGCCACACTAATATATTGGGACTCATCGCCCCCTAGACGATGGATAGCTCAGTGACGGATTCAAATAATCATATTGCTCAACATGCTAGGTCAGCTCATGCATATCTTGGAAGTTTGCTCTCAGGAATTTCTTCTTGTATTCCATGTCTAGACCGTTTTGGGCAATCCGAACATATTTGACGTCAGAAAGGGGTACTCGACACCAATTCCTAGCCGATTTAAATTTGGTAAGGTATTCCATTGGTGATTCATCAAATGCCTGAGCCATTTTGGCCAAGGATGATACTGACACTTCCATCCATAGTCGATAGAATTACTCATGAAATTTCTCGTCCAATTCCCCCCAATTTTGCGCTGAATTCGATGAAAGGTTGATATACCATGCAAATGTTGTGGCTATCAATGAGAAGTTAAACAACTGCATTTTGTGGGAATTATTGTTGACATCTCCGCATTGGGCAGTGAATTTGGCCACGTGTTCCAATGAGGACAAGGATGATTCCCCAACAAAAAGGCCGAAATATGGGATTTTGAATCTTCGAGATACTCAAATCTTTCGACAAAAGCGGGTGGGGATGGATAAATTTTATAACTTTCAGCCCCTTCTTCAAGGCGAAATCAATCATCTTCTAAACTTTATCCACGTCGATAGATGTTAGTCTAATCCTCGATCGATCTCAACCGAACTAGTATTAGTTTCTCCATATGGTTTTTCCAAATCAATTGTTCTGATTCAGTTAAACTCTACATCGGCCTACACTGGTAGCAGCATTTCTCCTCCTAGGGGAGCATTTTTCTTTAAAGAGGTGGTCTATTCTGTTTGTTGGCAAGCCTACTCTCTCGAACCTCTTAAATTAGATTCTCGAGCACCTTGTTGGTCATTGTGTGGCTCACATTTGCTATGTCTTGGTTAGTGCTTAAGCCACCTACCTCTCGACTAGTGATGTGCTCAATTTATATTAAAAAAGCAAGAACAAAGCTTGTAACATTTACAACATTTAAATCACAAACCATGAAAAACACAAAACTCAAAATGATTCACCATACACTAGACCTAGGCTCTGATACCACTTGAAGGAGAATTGAAGGAAATTTTTTTTCCTAGCTAAGAACATGTGAGAACATTTGAACACATAGGCAAACTATTAACACATTAAAGTAGGCATGCATCTTTAACAACATTAAAGAGAAGAGAGTTTTTGAGATTCATTGCCCTTGAAGCTCATCCTTGTTTATACAAGGGATTCACCTAAGCGAAGGGCCTTCAAGTCACCTCCTAGCTCCTTGAATCTTCCTTGTGATTTTTCTTCCTTTTGAATCTCCTTTGCTCCTTGAGGATGTGAGGAAAGGAACTCCAAAAAGTTCCAAAGGTTTGGTACCTTTAAGTCTCCACACCAAAGATGTAGTGTGAAGAGAAGATGGATGACTTAGAGAGATTTTAGATGCTAGTAAAAGTCTCCCTAAGTGGCCGGCCTCTATAGAGAAAAAGGGAGAAAAGTTTCTCTTCTTTGCCTCAAGAAAACCTTAGTGAGAAAAAGCTGTAAAGATGACTTTATACTACCTCACATGTGAGTGGCAAACTTGCAATTAACCTAAGTTTGCTACCACTTACCCTTGCCCGGTTTTGACTTTGTTTTTGGGTTAATTTCCATTTAGTTTTAGTTGTGACACAACCTAAACTTAATGGGCCTTGTGGACCAAAAACCCTTTTAGGCCCCGAAACCCAAAACCAACTTAAAAACCATTACGAACCTTTCGTAAGATTAATTAACTAATTAATTAATCTTGACCATTCTCAATTAAACTATTTAATTGCTTATCCATCTCATTTATATTTCTTCACTTTCATCCTCACTTGGTGTGCAATCCATTAGGTTCCAATTAGTAAGGTAGTGGACGATTGTTATTCTTAACGATCGATTGTGAATTGAAACTACATTTCAATTCTCCCTTTGATGAAGATTAATGTTTGCTAATCTTCAGGGCTTCCACAAACCATGAGTGAAATCTAACAGTATGTCATGGCTACCCAAGCTAAGTAGAAGTGGTTGGAGAACCTATCCAGTTACAATTACAATGCAAAACGATCATTCTCTAATACAATACTCTTAATCACATTGTTTGAGTGATAGTTTGTTTCATGTCTACTATTCAATGTGATACTTGTCTTATATGATTTAATTGAGTATGATTTGGAGCAAACTTCCTAAGTCATATTCGTATGCTTTGGCCAAAGACTCCCGAATCATATCTCAGAGTATTCTCCCTCCACCATGGAAGGTTAGAGATCCCTTGTTGTGCATTCATATGCCTACATGACTAGATAGCTTAACCCCAACAATGTCGTGGACACTCTTGATGGAATGTCTTTGACATGATCAAAGATCAAGGACCTAACCATTAGACATCTATGATGTCTTAGGTCAAAGGACTACTTTGCATATTACAACTTATGAGCTCTTACATGACATGTATGTTCGAACTCTCTTTTTTGATCGTGGTTCAGTGTACTCAATTACCTTTTGAGCACCTATGTGTTTGTCTCAATGTCCAACACCAAATGACTTGAGACTAGCCATACTCATGCTTGAGTTAACATAACACATACTAACCTTAGTAGATTGTCAATGCCCAATTGGCAATCCTATAGCTAGGAACGTTTTAGGAATGAACATAAGAGAAATGTCTCGTTAATCTAACTTACTTAGATCACTTCTCTCTTAGATTAAATACATTCTTTTGATTCCCTTATTGCTACACATAATACAATAAATAGTGATTAACAATAAGATTTACCCTTCATTAAACATATAAAAACTTAACACAATAAGTATTTCAAAAGCTATTACATCAAATGAGTGACTTTGTGAGTATACTTCCAACAATATAATCTTATGAAATCCATCACTTATCAAAATCTATTAAAATACTCTCAAATCCTTTCGGGATTCATAAATTCAACCAAAAATAAAATGACATTTAGACTTATCTTTTAAAATGTATTTTATAATCACCTGTGACTTACATAATCTCCCTAACATCACTTCCCACCATTATATGCCTAATTGTGTGAACTGCCCATACGTGTAACTCGTGTGAAAAACCTAATAATTAAGGGTTTGCGGTGAACATCGCTCGCAATTTAGGGGTTCAGGTTGGGGGGTACAAACCTGAACTTCTGCCAATTTTCTGTTAAATAAACAAACGTGACTATCACATCATAAGGTTAAAATCATCATTTTAAGCCAAATTTAGAAGGCCAGGACATTACCGTAAATTATAGTAGACTTAGAGTTCAAGTGAATTGAATTTGATGGAAAAGAGAAGGCTGGAATGACATTAAACATCATTTATCTAACATCAACTGCCACATCATGTGACCTACAAAGTAAAACTTAAAAAGATAATCTCTCTAAAATCACAATCAAATCTACAAACAAATTTGTACGAACTGCCCATACGGGTTACCCCTTTTCTTAGCAGCCACATAACTCGACACGTTCTTATACATCCACGAAAACGCCGGTATTGCTGCCATCCCGCACCCGCCGGAGAAAACAAGACCAGCTGCCGTCAGGAACAGGACAATCGCAGCGGGTACTAGAACCGGACTAAACAGGACCAGAACCGGGGTGGCCATGATGAGGGTCATCACTGTCCCGGTGAAAGTTAAGCCGGATAACATCAGGAGGGTTATACCAGCTGCGCCCGCGGTCAGGAACTTGCCAGTCTGGCCGGCTGCGGAGAAGGAGGGGGCCAACAGCTGCCACTGGTCCTGGTCTTGGTCGTGGAGCTTTCGGGTCAGCTGTTGCTGTCGTGATTGATCGGCCATGGTGAACACAGTTGTGATCTATCAGAATGTGAAGTGTTCTGTCGACGGAGAGACGAATAAATATGAGGAGAGAGGGAGGTGGATGCATCATGCGTGGAAATGTGGCAGTACGTACAAGAGGTTGGTGTTGTATGCCAGGTCGTTTTGTTGCATGAGTTTGAATTCATACGAGTGAAACACGTTGGTTGAAGAAAGTAATGCGTGGCATCCTTGCTCTCTCCTGTGTGGCTAGCTATAGTGTTAACTTGGATTACCCACAATGACTAACTTCAACAATATTCCATTATATTGCTTAATGATTGAAAACGAATTCCAGATCCATATTTTACAGGTCACGTCCTGATTCGATTTTTGGTTCCTAATGAATCACATGATGATGGTGAGGGAAAGTTGAAATGTCTTTATAAATTTTTTCGACTCCCAAAAAAGTAAACTGTTGTGACGAAACCACTAATTAATCCTCTTTTTATTAATTAAAAACAATATTTTGTGATATTGAATCCTTCTATAACAGTTAGATCTTAATGTTTAAATTTTTACTGTTCAATTTTCAAAATGCTAAATAACCATTTCAATTGAGAAAAATTACTTTTAATAACATGAAAGATATATCAAGGTGTTCAATGATGAAGAACATCATCAACTAAGTCCACAATTTTGAGTCATTGCCCTTTCTAATTACGTATTCAAATTAGGAGCCATTTTCGACACATGCAAGTTCCGACCTTCCAAAAATCTAGAGCGTTCCGACCTGTCCAAAAGAAGCCTACTTGGAGTGATTGTCACCTTCTAACTTTCACAGTCAGTGACGCTAGCAAGACTCGATACTAATACGCTCCTCATCCGAATAAAGAAATAGGCACGTCGATTTTAGAAAGTCCCGCAAGATTCACAGGACTATAATCTACACGGCAACAGGTAATTACTTCCTAAATTTTGAAAAGTCCTAGACAAAAGCCAGAGCGGGAGGACCACGTGGCGACAACTGGGAATTCGACCGTTGCGAAGTGCTTATTCAATCCCTTCTTTAGCATTCCCCTTTCCTTCAATCTTTCTCCCTCTGTCATTCTTTCTCTATCTGTCTCCCCCTCTCTCTCTTCTTTCTCATGGCGATTGCTGCGGAGAACCAGGTCCCCCAAGAGAAGGTGAGAGTTAAAGAAACCCCCCTCAAGTTTCAATTTTTTTTTTTTTTTTTTTTTTTTTTCAGGCGTTAGGGGTTTTTGAATCCCCCAATTCGAATTCTAGGGTTTTCATTTCTTTTCGATCCTATGAAGATAATGGTTTCTTTAGGTTTATGTGAATTTTGAGATTGCATTTTTAAAATTCGAATTTTGACTCTAGGGTTTTCTGATTCGAAGATTTAGGAATCTGGGGTTGGTCAATTAGCTTCAATTTTCGAGAATTTAAAATGCTCATTGGTGAAAATTTTATTTATTTATTTATTTCTTGATTTTTTTATTTTATGTGGATTTTGAAAAATGGGTTCGGTTTTAACTTTCAACAGGCATCTTCGGAGGTTTCGGCGACGGAGACAAGAAGATGGACGCTCAACGACTTCGATATCGGAAAGCCTCTCGGACGAGGAAAGTTTGGTCACGTCTATTTGGCAAGAGAGAAGAGGGTATGTTCCTTTTCTTCTTTTTTATGGGCATGCATTTTGCAAATTTTGATTTTCTCCAGCTGCTATTTATTTTTTTTGTTTGGTACTTGTGCTCAATTCATGGATATTAGGTGTTTCGATCTTGGTTGGTTTGTTTTGGTGAAGGAATTAATCTTTTATAGGTTCCGACTTGTATTTCGTTCTTGATCTGTCGTTTCTTTGGTTGTTGTGAAGTTTGGCATGAATAGGAAGATCTAATGAAGATTTTGGTTTATAATATGCATTCTTATAAGTTTGCCTAGATTCAATTGTGTACCCAATTTGATCTGTATGTATCCTTTGAACAGAGCAATCACATCGTCGCACTCAAAGTCCTCTTTAAGAGCCAGCTGCAGCAGTCTCAGGTTGAACATCAGCTTCGTCGTGAAGTTGAGATACAAAGTCATCTTCGACATCCCAATATCCTACGCCTTTACGGCTACTTTTATGATCAGGTATATTACTCCTAAGCTACTTATTTTTCAACATCTTAAACCTGTATTACTCAGTGGAAGGAAGGTTTTTTACCCTTTCTTTGGAATGTATTTATTGCAGAAACGAGTTTATTTGATATTAGAATATGCTGCTAAAGGTGAACTGTACAAGGAACTACAGAAGTGTAAATACTTTGGTGAAAGACGTGCTGCCACTGTAAGTTGTTTTCATGTGGTGTTTCGTAATTCATTTACAGTTGTGCTTTGACATAAATACTTTACCATGCTAGGTCATTTATTTTTTAAAATTGGGCTAGAATTCTGATGTGTGTATGTATGTTGTATTGGCAGTATGTTGCATCATTAGCCCGTGCCCTTATATACTGCCATGGAAAGCACGTAATTCATAGAGATATCAAACCAGAAAACCTACTCATTGGTGCACAGGTACTGACTGCCATCCATGCTTTTATATGTTTCTCTACATTTTCCAATACGTATACGATGTTCATCGAATCAATGTGGATCTCCTTTGATAGGGTGAACTCAAGATAGCAGATTTTGGGTGGTCAGTGCACACATTCAACCGCAGGCGGACAATGTGTGGCACTCTTGATTACCTCCCTCCTGAGATGGGTATGTTAATAGAAGACACTGTTCTTATGCAAATGATAGAAGGACTTGTCTTTATTCACCATATAAACTGTATCATTCTTTTGGAACAGTGCCTGTCCAAACTGATCATCTTTCGCATCCATTTCTTATCGTTGTGCAACTTTTATAGAAAACCATTTATAGCATTATTCTGTGAAAAACAACCCTACTATATCTACTACCTTACGAACACTTCTGGGCTTGTGAAATTTGTCATCAAACAGTGGAGAGTGTAGAGCATGATGCTAGTGTGGATATCTGGAGCCTTGGCATCCTGTGCTATGAGTTCCTATACGGAGTCCCACCTTTCGAGGCCAAGGAGCATTCAGACACATATAGAAGGTAAAATGTAGACTACAAAATGATTAAAGTTCGCAAAATAGCTTTTGTTATCACCTACTGTCCTATTCCCCATGTAACTTGTATGAGTGAGTGGTGAGGAATTCTGCATAGAGTGACATCCATTTTACGCTAACACCAATCTTAAGATGCGAATTTTCCCAACAGGATACTAATACTGCTCTTCTATTTGTCTTCACAGGATTGTGCAAGTGGATCTGAAGTTTCCTCCGAAACCAATTGTCTCTGCTCATGCAAAGGACCTCATTAGTCAGGTTTTTGCCCTCATTTTGTGTACTTAAATTCGAGTATTCGGTAATCTTTGTCGCTTCAAAATAAAGGGGTTATTAGTAATGCCTGAATTTTTTCGCTTCTAAATGCAGATGCTTGTCAAGGATTCTGCTCAACGCCTGCCGTTACACAAGCTTCTTGAACATCCATGGATTGTTCAGAACGCCGAGCCCTCTGGCGTATATAGGATATAATCCGCCAAGCCAGATACCGTCGAATTCCTAATGGAGGAGATAATGGCAGTAGATTTTTATGTTCTATGAGCATCTCAACATTGTTTTTCTAGTCGGCCAACTTTGTGATGCAATACTTCCTTGTATGAATCTATTGATATAAATTTGTTTGTTAATAAAAATTCTTTGTTTTGCACAACATGAGTTCCTTGTTAGATCATTACTACGCATTGAAAGCCTGAAACTGCTCACTAAAACTTACATGTAAAGGGGTCGCAACCACGCTATTTCTACGCCTCCCATCATGGGGTCACCCTGGTTACAGGTAAGTTATTCTCCACTCGGTCTATTTTTGGATATGAAAATAAATAAAATTTGAATACAACACTGATCCAACAGAGTGAAGTTCTGATACATCTTCGTACAGCTTGCTTAATTAAAAAACTTTAGATACAAGCGAACAATCAATGGTCTACACATATAAGAAGTCAAATTTTGAACTTCCATCATCCGCATTCTGGGGATGGTACATCAATCATCATCTGACTAAGGATTATAACTTAGACCTGCTAAAGAGAAGAGCCGCATGCATGTTTTCACGACATGGTAGGGATGTCTTTTGTTGCGAACTTGCTATCTTTACAGTTTTCCCCTTCCAACATTTGGGTTGGAGGCTCTTCCTCTTCTAGGACTTCCTTGACGTCTTTAGGGTTCAAGAAACTCGGTTGGTTGGTCGAAGAAAGGAGTCGCGCCCACATCCTATCAGTAATCACAACCTTGTTCTGCTTCTCTGTAATATGCTGCATATCGAAAATCAAACAGATCAATCACTGATGGGTCTTCATTTTAAACTGTTCGGATCAACATTTCTATTGGGATACATCTCATGAAATTGAAGATGCAGATGAAGGCGAAAATAAGAAGCGATAACTATGTAAGAGATGGGGAACCTACATTGAAAGGAATATAAGAATGCCTTCCATTGACAGGCCCACATGTGAAGCCTGTGTACCCTGCCATTGCTCCATGAACAGCACTTTGAGCAAGGAGTGTGCAGTAGACATTGTCGGCTGCATTGCTTGGAATAGCCCTGATCATGTACGTTGGATCTGGAAAAACAATTTGACTGGTTAGATGTTATTCCATACATAGTTTTGGTGAATTTTTTAATGGGGAAACAGAAACAATTAAAGGAGGGAAATATACGGCTGCTGACCTATATACTTAAGATTAATGGCAAGCTTCTGTTGTCTTCCGAAGTGACTCTGAAACATAAGCCAACAACCGTTAATCAAACAAAGGAAATTTAAACAGATTCTTTAGTAATATATCTGCATCAGCTATCAACTCC
This sequence comes from Pyrus communis, assembly GCF_963583255.1. Classification (NCBI taxonomy): domain Eukaryota; kingdom Viridiplantae; phylum Streptophyta; class Magnoliopsida; order Rosales; family Rosaceae; genus Pyrus; species Pyrus communis. The sequence continues at coordinate 7,489,771 of NC_084817.1, forward strand.
TCAGTTGCCAGTCGCAGATGAGATTTTTACTCGCAAATGGAGAAGAATGACTTGTGACTTTTATGGCAGTAGATTCTTAGATAAAGAGAAAATTGATATGATACGCAGAAAATAAAGCGGGGAGAAAAGATTGCACGGGATACCTTTATCCTCTGAGAAATCCATAGCCCAACATCTTTAAGTAGCTTGTTTCCTGAAGCATCCTGCTGGTTCATGGATTGCAAGCTCTCTGACAGAAGATCTTGTCCTGCACCCTCAGCTATCACAATAACCATATGCCCATTTTCTTTTAGTCGTTTTTCAATGTACTCAAAAAGTCCACCTTTCCCCTCAAGATAGAAGGGAGACTCTGGAATCAAACAACAGTCCACATCTCGGCTGGCAAGTGTAGCATACATAGCTATGAAACCTGCATCAGGAATTCCAGTTTAAACGGAAAGCTGTACAAGGCCGGTAGCAAAACATAACTAGTGCGAATTAAATTCTGCAATTTCTTCCTAATTAAATATCATCGATTAGGACACGTATTTCCATTGACATTAAACATGTTTAGGCGCATTGTGAGAATACTTACCACTGTAGCGTCCCATTAGCTTCACAACACCAATACCGTTCTCAATACTTTCAGCTTCAACATGAGCTGCATTAATGGCACGTTGAGCCTCCTCAACCGCAGTATCAAAGCCAAAAGATCTGTCTATGACCTGAATGAAGAAAATAAAATTACTGCCCGAAACAACGAAAGTAGAAACCAAAATTAGATCATATGTTCTGTATAAGAAGTACCGGAATGTCATTGTCTATGGTTTTCGGAATTCCTGCAACAGAAACTTTGAGGCCACGCCGCCTAATTTCCTGCACAATGAAAACTAAACTGCTAAAGAAATAGTTCTGACATTAGAACAATGACGAGTAAATTCTAATTTCAATAGCAAATAAACAAATGAGATTGTAACATACAGATCATCAAACAAGTCAGAAACAGTTAAGCATGGAGTTATTCTTTAGTAAGAGTAGCCACGAGTGGCACCCTTATGCCAATGTATCAAACTTTCATATTTTCGTGGAGAGTAGTTTTACCTCATATATGACAGCTGCTCCTTTTTGAGTTCCATCACCTCCGATTATGAAAACCTGTATCACAAAACGCATGCTATGAGAATTTGTCTCCGTGCCTTGTCTGTGAGATATTATGTTTGAATTTACGATATATATAGCTAATATGACGCAGAACAATAGTTGAGAAGAACAAATCCTTACTTGATTAATTCCACGATCCTGAATGCTGTCAACTATCTTTCCGGTATCATGTCCTCCTCGCGATGTACCAATGATAGTACCACCACGTTTGTGGATGTCATTGACAACCTTGGGTGTCAAGGTAACGGTGTTTCGGGCATAGAAACCCTTGTATCCTCCCTAATACATGTAATTGTATAATTTGTTAGTATGACAAACTGAGCCTCAAGAAATGTCAACATACATTCATGTCTATTTTACAAAAGGAATAACAGACTATTTTCTTTTTCGATGTCAAAAAACAAATTGAACCTCGAGATTATGTTAATGTAAACACTCACGTCTATCCCAAGAACTTTCGAAACACCATACATGTGATAAAGTCCACACACAATTTCCCTGATCACGGTGTTGAGTCCCGGGCACAAACCACCACATGTTACAATACAAGCGTGAACTTCAGCCGGGTCGAAATAAACCTGAACCAAACCAAAACACATGAACGCACGTCACTCAAATATAAACACATTTCATAGTATTGTTACTTTGGTAGCAATTAGAGAGCAAAAATGTGATACCTTCTGGCGTGGTCCTGCTCGCCGGAAGTGAGTCCCCCTCGGACTATCCGTGTGAACAACAATCTGTAAGCCAGAGGAAAAACCATAGCATTTCAAGCTCACATTTACAAATAACAACCAATCCCAAAAACTGTTAAATTTTAAAAAATATATATATTAAATAAACAGAATTTAATTGACATTATACAAAATAATACAGAATGTGATCTACCCTCTATATGAAATTAGATTAATACATTGATTATTATTATTTTTGAATAATTTATAAAATTAGTAAAAGGGTAATTACCTTTTGAGCAACGGTGTCATCGACGTGAACAAAATACTGCCTAAAAAAAAGTAAGATCACAAAAGAGTCAGTCTTTTGCATTGAATCAAACACCAAACAAAAGCAGAAATCATGGGTATGGATTAAATTTACGTACTTTACAACTGAATAAGCAGGATTGGATCTCAACGGATTGGGATAAGTCTGTACCCGCAACCAAACACCCCCCAAAACAAATCGATTAAATTCAGAAAATAAAAGCAAATGCAGATTTAAAAATCGAAAAAAAAGGGAAGCGAGGAAATTTACAGGAAGATCGGACAAGTAATCGGAGAGATGGGGGACGTCTTCGAGCACGTAGCCGAAGTCGCCCTTGACCACCTTCATCTGCACGTTTCCGGCGGGACACATTGCCTTCGCGGCGGGTTTCAAATCGCCCATCTGTAGTTATTTGTCGAATTTTATTCTCTGAAGAAAAATGTATGTAATTCGAAGGAAGCAGAAAAAATATCGGAGTGTACGGATAGTTTAAGGAGGGAAGTTGATATGGTAAATTGGATGATGTGGAGGGTATTTATATTCCGCAATGATTGGGCCCGCGAGGGACGGAACGCGTAGTCAAATATCAGGAATGTGTTAGCGACGCCATAATTGGGGATGGTCAATTCGAGCGGTGGGAACTTCTGGAAAGCGGAAACAGGTGGCGGGATTTCGGTGGCGGTAAAAGGAAAGGGACTTTTCGTTTTGTGAGGGAAATCAGGGGGCCGGTTTAGTTAGTCGTAATTGTCCGCTTTAGGCACCTGGTTTTTAAATAGTGTGTAAATTAATGGGCTTCGCATCTGTTTTTTGAACTGGGTGGCTTTGCATAGTGCCGAATGAAATTTTTGTTTCTGACCACTTTTCTAAAAATGCTAGTCTAGCACCGTTCATGTTCTGTTTAGACATCACTTGGTAACTCTCCCAATTAGTTCTTAGACGTTGGAAAATCAAGCAAGTACGCTTAAACACGCTAAATCGTCCTCCTAGCGCATCTGAATCCGGTTAGGTCGTGACCTTAACTTAAACAAAACATCGATAACTTTCATTTTGAATTTTAATTTTTCAATAAAATGTAAAAGAATTGCTGAATACTTGAATGAACACTCATTTTATGCTTGTTCCCCATGTTTTCAATATGTTCTAATACTTTATAATTTATATGTTATTTTATTTTGCAATTTATGTATCTCAATCTAATGATTTATGTTTTTAAAGCATAAACACACTCATTTATACCATATATAATAAATTTATTTAAATCCGTCTAATCCGCCTATATGCTCCCATCTAGCGGTCTAGGCGCTAAATGTCACATCCCGGCCTGGGTCCCCACCACATCCCGGGCTCGACTCTATTGTAGCACGATATTGTCCGTTTTGGGCCCCTACCACACCTTCACGATTTTGTTTTTGGAAATTCACACAAGAACTTCCCAGTGGGTCACCACTCATGGGATTGCTCTCGCACGAACTCGCTTAACTTCGGAGTTCCGATGGAACCCGAAGCCAGTGAGCTCCCAAAAGACCTCGTGCTAGTTAGAGATGAGAATATATATATAAGGCTAAGAGGATCCACTCCCCTGGGCGATGTGAGATGTCACAATCCACCATTCTTAGGGGCTCGACATCCTCGTCGGCACACTTCCGGTCAGGGATTGGCTCTGATACCAAATTGTCACATCTCACCCCAGGCCCCCACCACATACCGAGCTCAACTCCACCGTAGCACAATATTGTCCGCTTTGGGCCTCTACCACACCCTCACGGTTTTGTTTCTAGGAACTCACACAAGAATTTCCCAGTGGGTCATCCATCTTGGGATTGCTCTCGCGCGAACTCACTTAACTTCGGAGTTCCGATGGAACCTAAAGCCAATGAGCTCCCAAAAGGCCTCGTGATGGGTAGAGATGAGAATATACATATAAGACTAAGAGGTTCCACTCCCTTTGACGATGTGGGATGTCACACTAAATCCCAACCCGCTCCTCGACTAGAGTGTACTGCCTTTTAGAACCTTATTTCTAACATGTTAATTTGCAGTCAGCGCATAACATGTACTTGAACAATAAGAGATTTTTTAATATATTGGTAAACCGGTACAGTAACTAAGCATTATAATATAAGTGATCAAATGCTTGAAATTATTTTTAATAATTTATATTATGAAATTTAGTATAACAAATCACGTTTTCAACACACTAAAACATTTATCTTTAACGATAGAGGGTTGAAAACGGGTAAATACTTGAGTTCGATGTGGAGTCAAGATGATGGTTATGATGATGGTGATGGTGATGGACGTCAAACTTTAAGAACTCCAAATTTAATTATTTTGGCCCATGAACATAATTAGACCGACAAATCTTAAGATTATAGAGTCGTAAACCCAAGAGAAAAGGCATGGACCCGATTCGCACTGGATTCGGTAAGAAAACAATATAATACAATAACAGACAACTCACGTCGCGCCACGTGTAAGCTCCTGTGACAAACCCGAGATATTTATCTCCCATTTCCGTTGCGCTCCAGAAGCTTTCCCCCCTTTCCACCGCAAAAGCATTCAACGCCAGAAGAGAGAAGAAGATCAATCGGGATTCCGAAACGATGTCGTGGCAGCAGTACGTCGACGACCACCTGATGTGCGATATCGACGGCAACCGCCTCACCGCCGCCGCTATCCTTGGCCAAGACGGCAGCGTTTGGGCTCAGAGCGCCACTTTCCCTGCTGTTCGACTCTCTCTCTCTCTCTCTCTCTCTCTCTCTCTCTCTCTCTCTCTCTCTCTCTCTCTCTCTTCTTCGTGTTTATTTCGCTGTTTAAGTTCTAGATTTACTTCTTTCACTGGATCTGATTTCGAAAAGTAACTTTATCACTGCCTGGTTCGGTCGATCGGTTTCTGATCCGATCGTGACGTGCATACTATTGAAACTTGATAAATAATTGATGAACTTAGTCGAAGTGTTTATGTGGTTTTTGATCTGATTAATTCGGAGTAATCGTTCTTGATTTGAATCAGATGCTTGATTTACTTTTACTGTATTCCTGTTTGGATTAGAGTGTAAATCTAAATGCTCAGAACAAGTTGGTTTATTTATTTTTGGGTATGTTGCCGAATATATTGTTCGCCGGCGTGATTTTGTTGTTTGATTGTTGTTATAGTTTAAGCCTGAGGAGATTGCCGCAATTCTGAAAGATTTCGATCAACCCGGAACACTTGCCCCAACTGGATTATTCCTTGGTGGGACGAAGTATATGGTGATCCAGGGTGAAGCCGGCGCTGTCATTCGAGGAAAGAAGGTGAGGTTTTGGAATCCTCCTCTTACCAGATGCCATTGCTTCTAGCTTAAATTCAGAGATTGTGGAATACAGAACTCCTTTGTCATATGAATGTCGTTTTGATTGATTGCGGTTCAGTGTTGCTACTTAGATTTTGCGTCGAAGATGGGGAGATTTGGAAACCACATAATGCTACTTTATAGGTGCAGATGTTTGATTTTGTTTTTCTCTTTGATATTTCTATTGACGTGATGCGTCTACTATATCAGGGTTCGGGTGGAATTACTATCAAGAAGACCAGCCAGGCCCTGTTAATCGGTATATATGATGAGCCTGTGACTCCTGGGCAGTGCAACATAGTTGTTGAGAGGCTGGGCGATTACCTGATCGAGCAGGGTCTCTAATTGCTTCGGTGAGTTGATTATCTCCCCAATTGCCTCCTGTGATTTGCTGTTTTCATTTCTGGGTTTTGGCATCAACTGGAATTCGCGTTGATTTCGTTCTTTTGTTTGACAGTTACTATTTAATTTGAAGTATTGGTGAATTTGGTTTGAAAACAAAGTTGTTGCTGCTTGGGATGTGATGGATATTATGTGTAAAAGCCGTTTGTCTTGCATTCCGGGATCTCTGGATATGGATTGTCGTTGTGAATGATAGTGTCTTAATTTTACAATTATCATCCCTAAAATTTATTTTGTTCCTTTCACTGGAAAACGCATGTAATTGCTGTCGTTATCTCCGGAATGCCTTGCGTATTTGTACTAAGTAGTTTGGTTTATCAGAACATGAGTTGGGCGAAAGACGGGGAACATTATTTGCTTTGCCTTTTCATTGCTTGTCTGAAGATGTTCACTTTTGGGTTTTGAGTAAGTTTGTGGATTTCCAGAATGCAATTAACAAGTGGAGTTTGTGGATTTCCAATGGGGTCGAATCACCGAGCCATTTGCTGAGTTTGTTGATGTGAGGGTATTTGAGCAATCTTTATACTGTTATGCGTCTAACGACGTGTTTTATATATGTATTTATTGTGAAATTTATCATCTTACAAAGGAAAAACTTTGAAGTCGAAAATTCCCAGATGCTTAAGAAGGCGGCTACTAATTCTGTACCCCCATACATCCGGCTTTGGAAGCCGTTCTCTGCTTCTCATCAGCACTCTTGACTGAGGTTTACCATCACCTCCTTTCATAGTTGAAGCGGAGAGAGCTATATTTGGACCCCACCCATACCTAATGCCCTCTGGCTAGGTACACTTATATAGCACTCTTAGATTTTTTGACTAGGGGTTAAAATCTAAAATTTTTAACTTAGAAAAGGGGGTGTTTTTTTTTATTTTTTTTTTATTTTATTTTATTTATCTTCTCTTTTCCAGCCCTTGTGGGTTAAATTTTGTGGTAAAAAAAAATTAGAATTTAAGCTTTTGTGGTGAAGTCTGTTAGGATTTAGGTTCAAAATTGAAAATTTCGTTAACTTTCAATTTTGAATCTAAATCCTAATAAACTTCACCACAAGATTTTAAATCCTAATTTTTTTTTATCATAGGGGTATCTTCCGACTATCTTATCACCACATGAACTATTAATCGAATGAAGCCTAAATTTTTAGCCTGAGAATATTAAAGGATGAATTTAAGATAATTTTTTTAAAGTAACTTAAAAAAAAATTATGTAGATCATCCTAGTTTAATTTTATGAACATTTTTATTGAAAAATATTTATATTTCGATAAATATTAAAAAATCTCTAAATCGATGTCATAAAACTCGTGAAACATTATTAAACGCGTGGAACATTATGGAAGAATATGAAACATAGAAAATAATTTTGTTTTAATTACTTTAGTTGATGGATTTGAATTTAGATCGTTAAATTTTTTTTTTTTTATCATTAGATTTGACCATATAAATCTTAACTGTTAGATTTAATGAATTTATAAATATAAAACTATAAAAAGTACATATATATGGTGGAGCTCCACTAGCCTAGGGGATCCCTGGGCTAAATGTGCCCTAGAAATGAGTTTTGGGTTAAAACTTATATTTGTTTCAAGGGTTGGAGCAAATTTGAGTAAGTTTAAAACCTAAATTTTAAGTTTTACTTCAAGAATTGGTGTAGATTTTAGGAAACACGTATGGGAAGTGATGATCATACTTAACTATGAGAATGGGAAGCCTAAAGAGGTGTTTATATGTAGGCGAGGACTTTGGCTTTAGGTGAAGTTAAGACCATTAACTTCCCAAGATTCAATATTGTGATGAAAGAATTTTGTAATGGTATTTGTTTTTTTATTTTTTATTGAGAGCAAAATTCGCACCAGAGTACATAGACATGATGATTTTATGCTATCAAGTTTATTGAACATTCATTCTTATGAATCATTACATCAACATAATTAATGACGCGTTTACGTAACGGTAATGAAAATATGAGGAATTGAATTGATGATGAATTGAATTGAGGAGTTGGAATGCTGAGAAATTAGAATCGAATTCCTGTTGAAGCTATTTACTTAAATGTTCTGGAATTGGAATAGAATTCCATAAAGCTGTTTACTAATTCAGCAGAATCGGAATATAAACTAGTATGATTACTAAAATGCCCTTCTCCCAAATCAAATATTTTATATACTTTAATGGGTTTATAAATGATAGTCTTGGAAATAAAAAAGGTAAGTGAGGGCACAAAAGGAACAAAAGTGTCATTCCGATTGCCCAAACAATCAAGAATTGGATTACCACCTATATTTAGGGAATTTAGTTCACCAATACAAGGAATTGAATTCCAAAATTTGTGTGGGCCCCACTACTTTTTTGATTCCTCCATATTTAGTAAACATCGGAGTACTCCGTAATTAGAATTCAATTTCACATTCTCATTCCGATTACGGATACGTAAAAACGCCTTAAATGTGCATTTAACATGTACGAAGTCATTGAGCAAAAGGCAATCATTTG